>NC_133653.1:200419718-200603275 GCF_009905375.1 Apium graveolens
TCATTTTATAGTGAAATAAAACTAGGAAAAAAATTTGGGTAAGAAAACAATTATGACTAAGAAAATCGTTTAGAAAACATAACGTCGAGATTGTTCGAAGATTGAGTTAGGTTTTCAACTCAAAGTGTCGGGGATGTTGAGGATTACACACTTGGATTTTTTTTTTATAATCCAACCATACGGATGATTAGATACATTAATTTTATACATGTTGTCGAAATATTGAATTTTTAAAAATTATGCTATTATATATTTATAATAGATCTATAAAACAAACTTTTAATTCCTACAAAAATTGGTAGGTTTTGCCCAAAAAAGTTGTTTATCCTTTTCCTAATAGGGTGGTATGAAATACCCCTAAAAACTGGTAGGAAAAGGCAACACCTAAAAATAATAATTAAATTGTTATTTTAATAATTTCGTAAAATATTCGATTTTAAATAAAAATTATCCAATTTTTTTAACTAGGATATACTTGTTTGTGTCAATTTTTTCGGAAAAAACATTTTGGTACAATGGTTAGTATATTGTAAATGATTCTGTGGGGTGTGGGTTCGAATCCCACCTCATTTGTTTTGGCGTTTCTGCCAAATTTTTGGCAAAACAATTGAATTTACCGCACAGGTCAAAACCCACCAGTTTTGGGATCAAAACCTACTAATATTGGTAGGTTCTGATCTTATAATAAAATATTAAAAAATTAATTGGGGGTTAAACACATATACCCTACCAACATTATTCTTTCCTTTCGATACTCTCTCTCACCATTTCTTCACCATACTCTCTCTCTCTGTGGTTTTACCCTACCAGTTCATCATCTCTTCTTCATCTCTTCGTCATCTCTTCATCATCTCTTCGATCGGTAAGCTTTCTTCATCTATTAATTTTTTCAGCTATTCATTTATGTATTTTCCCTTTTGTTATTATTCATTTTTTATTCGATTTTATATGATTATGTGTGTATATGATCATATGTATGCATTATTGTGTATTGGGTATCATGGATTAGATTTTTATTGTGTTTGGGGTGTTAACTTTTGCAATTTTAAAGAGTATCGGGTGTTAAACAGGGGATTTTAGGCTAAATATTGGGGCTTTTGGGCAATATGCATGCAATATTTATGGGTTGTGTTTATTATTCATGCTTTAAATATGGGTTGTGCTTAAATGTGATTTTAAGTCCATCAAAATTGATTTTTGGGGAAACTATGCTTTGACTCACTACTAAAATATGGGATCAGACATCGGTTCTGAACCGATGTTAAAAAAAACTGAACTGATGTCTTCGCGTGTGATGTTAAATGTCATCAGGCTTTGACATCGGTTCACAGCCGATGTCTATTATAGTGTTATACATCGGTTTTAAGAATAATTCTGATGTCTTTGCAACAAATTTCAGCTTATATTACAGTATTTCTAGGTGAATATGAGTATATTATGGGGTAATTATCCATTAAAACATGAAACCTACAAGCTCTAAAAGATATTTTTTTAAAAATCTTTCAAACAAACCGATGTGAAAATCTAGATCAGACATCGGTTATGTTGTCTGACCGATGTGAAATGGTCCATCAGACATCGGGTACTTTTATCAACCGATGTAAAATAATGGGTTAGACATCGGTTTCGTTCATTTGGTGATGTTAAATCCTTTTGTTTAACATCAGTGTTTTTTTCTAACCGATGTTTAATCTTTAATATTGTAAAATTTAAGACATCCACTATTGAAAATTCGATGTTATTTGGCTTAAAATACATTGATTTTTTTACAGAACCGATGTCAAATGACTTTTGATATTGGTTTTTGTAGTTCTTTTTCTTTTAATATTGTTTCACCTGATGTCTTTTGTTCATTTTTACATCGATTTTAAATTACCATTCTGATGTTAATGTACAGTAAATTGTATATGCCATCCTGGTACTATTAATAGCCCAGGGAACCAATTGCATTTTCAACCAGAAAAATACCAACAATATGCAATACATCCAACCAAATTTGTAAAAATATAGAGGTATACATTGATACCAAATTTACTAACATTCAATCCAACAAGAGCTCAATTTGGACATTACATTCCAAGTCTAAAATAAACATCCCAACTAAAAACAATAAAACCCAAATTCTCTAGTTATTACATCCAACATTCTAAACATGTTTGACTAGTTAATATTTGCCAATTGTCAAATTTCGACAATTCCAAACATAAATCAGAATGATGGATGTAATTGTCGCCAAACATCCCTTAATTAACCACCAACCACCAGCAAACACAATATCAATTCACATAGTTAAGAGGAAAGCTATATATATAGATACTTATTATTTTTACATCTTGTCTTGGATAAATTCAAGCACCTCCATCCGCACCTCATCCAGCTCCTGCCTTGTGTAGGACTTTCGAGTTTTTGCTGCCCACTATAAAACACACGTAAAAATTAGCAACCAGAATATTATTAACCAGAATTGCCATATGTATAATTAAAAATAAACAGAACCAACTATTTATAATTTAACCAGAAGAGGACCTTTTCTATATTTAACCGTAATTTTCTTCGTTAATCCAAAACTATACCATATAGTTCCTTATCACTAATAAAAACAAGATCCATCTGGAAATCACTAATAATAAAAACTGATAATAAAAATGGCACTCATATTTATCTGTCTTGAAAAACTACACAAAAAAATTCTACATGCCATCTATCGGAAATGATTTGCATATATACCTTGGTAGTAAAAGATAGCTCCTTATCAGCAATGATATCTTTCATGTATCGCATTATAACATAGCCACATTCAACCCCTCCTCGTTGTTTGGGAGATCCCTGTTACAATATAAAATCTGAATTAGCACCAGAAATTAATTAAAATTACAAAGTGATAAAAAAATACAAAAAACTTACAAGAAGATTCTTTATCTGAGGAGCTTTATTTCCCCTTCCAGTTTGAGCATTGTAGGATTTCATCGCTCTACATTGCAGAACAACAATAATATACATGATTATTTTTCAAAAGGGAGAATATTTACTATATATATATATATATTTATATATAGTAATTAACAGAAATATATTACTCTGTTAATGATTTTTCCAACTCATCAAAATGTGTTGGATGTGGTAGAGGGTTCAAAATATAAATGTCGCCATCCCAAATTACAACCAAAATCCAGTGGCAACTATGTTTATAAAAAAGAAAAAAGAAAAACACAAGTCAGAAATTTTAAAAAAACTACCTAAATATATTAATTTGTAAAAGCATGTCTAAATTAAAAATACTTACTTATGATTATGTGGCATGAAGTACATGCGATAGGGACTACTCTCTTTCAACCGATTAATAAAATATGAATGAAAAGATTTGTTCAACATAAATGTAGCTCCTGGATCGAAAAATCCATATAAGACCACATCATCATTCTTCCTTTCAATCTTAATCAGTCTTTGCAAGAGCCTACCAGGGAGTGAATTACATTACTTATAATATTCGTATAAAACATGAATATTGAATATGTAACGATAAAAAATTAACTTACGCCATATAAGCAGATATTGCAGCTTGGCCAATCATATCGAACTCCAACAATGATTTCACATTTTCATGCAATATATAAATTATTTTCTCAGTCCCAAACACGTCTGAATCACACGGAATTGGTATTGACTCCCCAGTGGCTTTCATGAAGACTGCAGCATGTTTGTATAACACCTTGTACTGCTTTGGCACATTCTTGTTTAGCTTCATTTTTCTATAATCATCTTGAAGTTTCTGCAACTCATCTTTCCGCTTAGACTGCCCCTGCAACACTTCCTTTTTCTTTTTCTACACAGAATTAAATAAAACAAGAATAATCGGTTATTATTGACATAACTACTATAGAATGCAATAATCAATTCAGAGTATATTGACATAATTTTTATATAACATACCGCCACAGTTGGGTAGATGATCAATTCACGAGGCCATGCTACGTGAGATCCAACTGCTTGGCGTACAACCTCAATTTCACCAGGTATGGGCACTGGAACCGACGCCTCTGGCTGGATGTATCCGTCAACCGACACACGAACATGTTCGGGCTTTAGAGGCACTCCGTGTACTGAAATATTCATCTCTTCGTGATCATCAAAAACTGTTCCAAAAGCAACCTTGTTCTCTATGCAATCTAGTGCAAGCTCATATGACTGTGGACCCTACATTATAGTGAGGGATCAATTTAATTTTATTGCATAAATCCCAAGTCTGTAGGCATATATCTAGTAGATCTTAATAATATTTTACCTTCTTTCCGCTCGGAGGAGAGGGGTCAAAACCAACAAAGTCTTCATCATTTACCAACAACTGTTTGGCACTCAGCGGTTTAACAGCAACTCCAACATTCCGCTTATCAGCAGCTCCCTCTTTATTAACAGGTACTTGATAACTTGATTTGTCAGAGAACATAGGAGAATGACCATTCGAAGCATTAACCAAGGCCTTAAGTTCAGCCATCTCCCGCTGATTTCTTTCCAACTGATCCAACAACTCTGCCTTGGTAATTTTAGTCTTTTTCGCTTTCGGCAAATTGAAGAATGCTGTTGGAGTGACAAAGCCGCCAACCCATCGAACCCTTCCTACGTGCTCAGGAGTCTGAAGTGCCGTAGTCAACACATCTTCTGTTCCATGTGGAACAAATTCACCCTTCTCCTTCATTTCAAGTAACTCAGCCTGTAAAATAAATGCAAACAATTAGTGCATTATTTATGACGCAATTATCTTTGAAGGGAATGTAGTATTAAAAATATCACTTACAATTCTCGCATTTATTTCCGCTTGCTCTTCAGTAAGCTCATCAGGATTCTTTGGCATCCTAGCCTTCCACCAAAAAATTGCACGATCACGTTTCTCTTTCCGCTTTAATTTCCCTTTCTTTATCTGTTAAAAAAGAAAAAATGTTTAAACTCCCTTAAAACTTAGAACTGCAAAGCCAAAAAGATATGGTTCTTACTTCTTCTTCTCGCAAACCAATATACCCCTTCCTTGACAAGCGGTGATGATATTTCCATTTACCCATTCTATTGCTCTGTAACTTACGTTGTTCCTGCACCAAAATAAATTAGTAAAAATTAATAAATATTATTTAACCAAAATCTATTTAATCATTTAGCAAGTAAAATGGCAATCATGTATATTTTATTAGTAGAATATATTCATACCAGCCATTTGCGGCTCATCCTCTCTGTAACAAATTTCTTCCAAGGTTCTTTACCAACAAACGCATACTTCTTCGGAGGCTTCATCAATTTCTTCTTTTTTCCAATAAATGGCATCACATATTTTGCAGTTAAATCAGCTTTAAACTGCCTCCATTTTTCACTTGCCGATTGTAGCACAAGCTTCTCACTTTCTGGGGCAATTTTGAATGTGTCCTAAAGAGCCACATAATATAAATTAGCCACATAATTTACAGTCACAATTTAAATAAAATGAAGAAGTCAACAAGGGATATAATTTACCTGGACATCATCCCATAATTTTATTTTTAGATCACAATCCACTTTTGGCCAGTTTTCAGTGTCGATTGGAATCATTATCCTTGCGAGCATTCCTATGTAAGAATGTCAAGTAGGCCTGTTATTTCCGATGGGAACTACAAAATCATTGTATCTAACTTTAAATTTCTTTCCCCGAGCTTTCTTCACCACTACTTTGTGAAGAGCTGAAACACCACGCGCACCTCCTAGCCTTTTTTTGCAGATTCAGAAGTGGTCATCGTTTCTTCACCACTACTTTGAGTTTGATATTATGGAGGGACTTGAACCAACTTATCATTACAAGTCTATGAAGTTTTGATATCATGAACAATCTCATCATCAACCTTTTCAGATTTATTTTTCCTATCATTTTCTTCGAAAATTACTTTCTTGGCTTTTTGCTTCTTTACCATTTTGCTCCCTTAGTCTACATTAAATTGAATAATGATGGCTTGGCAGCGAGCCATCTTATCGTATCTGAAACACCTTTGTTGTTCTCCTTTAGTTCATCATTCACCTACAGATATGATAAGAAATTTTAAATCCTAAATAGCTAATAGTCGTCATTACACTACAGATCAAAGAACCTAATACAACACTGACTTTGTTTTGAAACCAATCAGCAAAGAGCCGATTGTGCTCTCTCATGAGCCAATGTAAGCTTTTCCTTTTCCCTCGGTGAATTTCTTCAAGATATTCCTTATGCATTCTGAAAAATGCATATGGAATGATATATTAAAGACACATTACAAGACTAATTAGTGGATAATGAGGAATTGAAAACAACAAACTGCATAAACTCACAGAATATATGGAAACACTTCAGCGTTGTTTAGAAGGACATGTAGATGTGCTTCATCTCGCTCCTTCTCTTCCACTTATTTTATTATCACAGCGGATAATGGACCTGATATCTTATTATCTTGGTCCTTTGGAAGACCGACAGTGGAGTAATTCTGACTAAAAAACTCGGTGCAGAATTCTACGGACTCTTCTCCAAGGTAACTCTCTGCCATACAACCTTCGGGATAATAACGGTTTCGAACATAACTCTTTAGTACTTTATTAAACCGTTCAAACGCATACATCCACCTATAAAATACTGGTCCACATAAGCGTAGTTCGTGGACCAAGTGGACTACTATATGTATCATTACATCAAAAAATGACGCATGGAAAACCTTTTCTAGATCGCCCAAGGTTAGTATAACATCTGACTGCAGCTTATCCAGTTTTGACACGTCTACTACTTTGTTGCACAAAGCATTAAAAAAGAAACACAATCTAATAATTGTGACCCTAACATGCTTCGGAAGAACGGAGCGTATTGCAACCGGAAGTAATTGTTGGAGAAGAATGTGGCAATCATGTGATTTCAGCCAGTAAATATTCAAATCAGGCATGGAAACATAATTTTTTATGTTCGATGCATGTCCGTATGGAAGTTTCATCGACATTAATGATGATAAGAAAGTCCTTTTTTCTGCCTTTGACAAAGTAAAGGGAGAAGGAGGCAAATAGGTTTTCTTTACTCCTACTTGGGGAGCCAAATCAGATCTAACGCCCATTTCCATCATATCATGACGGGATGCCGCACTATCCTTTGTCTTATGACGCATATTTATTAATGTGCCAATCAGACTATCACACACATTCTTCTCGACATGCATGACATCAATACAGTGCCTAACATGGTGAAATTTCCAGTATTCTAACTCAAAAAATACTGACTTTTTCTTCCATGGACTTTCAACCTTCTTTGCCTTCTTCATTTTCTTCCCAAATTCAAATTTGATTTGTTCTTGCTCTGCTAACACTTCTTCTCCGGATAGGGTTCGACGCGGCTGACCAAACTCTTGTTGTGCATTAAAAGCAGCCTTCTGCCTTCTATAAGGATGATGTAGAGGCAAATATCGACGATGCCCTTGGTAGCACATTTTCCTACTATGAGTCAAAAATTTAGCTACGGTGTCATCTCCACAAACTGGACAACACTTATAACCCTTATTAACGCAGCCAGATAAATTTCTGTAAGCAAGGAAGTCATTTATCGTCCACATTAAAACTGCTTTTAAAGTGAAAAATGATTTGTTATACGCGTCATACATATTTGGTTCCCCTTCCTTCCAAAGCTTTTTTAAATCATCAATCATCGGTTGTAAGTAGATGTCAATGTTATTACCAGGCTCATGCGGGCCAGGGACCAATATCGACAACATTATAAATTTTCTTTTCATACATAACCAGGGAGGAAGATTGTAAGTCACCAATATGACTGGCCAGCAACTATATCTATTAGATAGGCCATTATTGTGCGGGTTTACACCATCCGCCGATAAAGCCAAGCGAAGGTTTCTCGGTTCACTACCAAAGGATGGCCACCTATAATCTATATTTTTCCAAGATGGAGAGTCGGCTGGATGTCGCATTTTACCATCTTGTGTCCGCTGTTGCGCATGCCAACACATTAGTTTAGCGGTGGAAGGAGATTTAAACATACGTTTAAATCTAGGAATTATTGGAAAATACCACATGACTTTGGCTGGAAGATTAATCCTCTCTTCACCTTTCTTTGTCAACTTTTACCGAGAAAGTCGACACTTAGGACACTTGATTGCATCAGCATGTACACCCCTGTACAGTACACAGTCATTCGGACATGAATAGAACTTTATATACTCTAGACCTAAATTGGAGAGGTTTTTTTTTGCTTCATATGCATTACTAGGTAACACATTATCTTTGCGAAGTAGAGACCCAACAGAAGAAAGGAGGTCAGCGAAGGCACTATCGGTAATACCAAACCTAGATTTCCAGTTATCCAACTTCAACATCGACTCTAACTTAGTACAGTCACTACCCTCATATAGAGGTTGCTCAGCATCGGCTACGAACCTCCTAAACTGATATGAATCATTATCATATTGACTCGAGTTATATGCCGCTTCACAAACATCAACAGTTTCCGAAGCAGCGACATGCTCCTGATCTTGCTCTGATGCTTCATCAGAGGCTTGCTCAGGAGGTGGGTCTGGAGCTTGCTCTTCAGGTGGACAACTAGCACTTGAAGATTTAGGACCCGTAGAAGCAGTCTCCCCGTGCCAAACCCAATGCAATAACCTAGAAAAAAGCCATTGTCATAGATATGGCCCCTGATTGTTTTTATAGAGAATTTTTTAAAATTGGCGCATCGTCCACAAGGGCAAGGAATTTTGTTACGATCTTCAGAATTTTCTTCAGCATATATCAAGAAGTTTTCCACCCCCATTTCAAATGCTAAATAATCCCTATCTTGCAAAATCCATGTCTTATCCATCAAATTTCCCTGCCTGATAGCCACTATAAATATTAAAAATCCAACACATACCTATTTATAATTATTTAATAAAAGGCATATCAAATTTGTGTTGGTTACTGTAGGGATTAATTATATAAACTTAGAAAGGAGTAAATACCTTGATATCCTAATAACTTATAGTACTAATTCATTACTCTAAGATCCTATACATATACCCAATTAATTACAAAACTAGACTAAATTTATAAACTAGACTAAATTAAACCAAGATAATTAAAACAAATTAAACCAAGATATTTGAAAATATCACATAATTAAAAACCAATAATTCCAACATTCACAGCCCAGACAATTGTTAAATTTCCTTCACATAAATAAAACTCAGTGATAACTTGAGTATTGAAACAAATTCAGCCCATAAATAAATAAATTAAAATTATCTGTTACTTGTATTTGTGAGAAGGATAATTATACAAAACAATTACTATAATACAACACAAGTAACAGATAGTTCATATCAGGAATGCAGAGACTTGTTCATATCAGAGAAATGACTATCATACAAAACAAGAAATGCAGAGACTTGTTCATATCTGAGACCTGTTCAAATGCAGCCCCAAACCCCCCCCCCCCCAAAACACACTAATATGTATGAACAACCCCCAGAAAACACATAATTAAAAACATAACAGAAACATTTACATTTACATCAATGTACCTAAAACATTGATTTACGTCAGTGTACCTAAAATATTTAACATGACATAAAATTCCCAAAAACAGGACATAAAACCTCCAAAAAGAAACAAACATAAAACCCCCAAAAACATAAAACATTTACATGCACAAAGAAGAAAAACAGTAAAGAAGAAAAGAAGATAAACATAAAACATTTACATGCACAAAGAAGATATTGAACATAAAAATGAGGGAGATAAATAGTAAAGAAGTAAAGAAGAATATACCTCCGAATGCTTTCAATATTCTGAAACTCCAATGTTCTAAACCCTCAGTGCTCCAACCTCCAAATGTTGTCTACCTCCAGATACTAGCTCCAACCTCCAGATACTAGCTCAATTTCAAGTTTAATTTGCTCTAATTTGAAGCTCCAAATCTTGAATTAGAATTGGGGCTAAAATTAGGGTTTCAGAGAAAAGAGAGAAGAGACGGTTAACAGAGACTAAGGTAAGAAGAGAGAAGAAAGGTAAGAAGACTAAGAGAGAAGGAGGGGAGAGATGAGAGAGACGAGAGAGGCGAGGGTCAGGGAAAGATGAGAGGCTCGCGGGAGGTTTTTTGGAAAGGGGGGAAAATATGTTAAAGTGAATTTTTTTATTAAAATTAAAGGGGGGAAAGTGTACTGAAAAGCGGGGGGGGGGAGTTAAGTAATTTTTATTTTTTTTAAAAGGCCATAGACAACGGTTAACAAAATGAACCGATGTCAAAGTTAAAAACAAATTTGTGGCCTTTTCATTTCTGAAGATAGACAACGGCTACTAAGTGAAACCGATGTTAATATGCGTATTCAACATCGCTTTTTACAAAACCGATGTTAAACTGCATTTTAACATCGGGTGCATCACATGCCGATGTCTAAGGACCGATGTCGTAGCTACTATTTCTAGTAGTGACTATGGGTTTTTCAGTCATTTTTTACTAAACTATGTGCTTAAATATGTATTTTGATGTTTTTGATGTTTATTTAAGTTTACGTATTAAGTTTTAGGTATATGTATGATGTTGCTGTGAATTAGTATAGTAGTATGTAGTGGATTCACATACACATAACACATACACTTGTGTAGTAGTCATATATAGTTGTAAAATAGTGTGTGTTTGGTCGATAGTGTGTGTTCGGTCAGTCGACAAAATGTGCGTAGTGTGTGTCTGTTGCTATGCCAACAGGCATATATGTTGAAGCTTAGTCCATTAGGGTTGAAGCTTAGGAAGAGCCTCGTTATATATGTTGGCATTTGGATATTTATAATTAATTTGAAATTGTTTAAAATTTCATTAGGTCAAGTTAAGTAAATGCAATGATATACTACTATGTTGTTATCTTGAAATAGGGTTTTATGTAGGATTAGAGTTGGGCTCCAGCCATTTCAACTTTATTATAAGTTAGTCTGTGTAAACAATAATCAAGAAACTATATATAATTGACACTTCCAGACTCCTAATAATATAGGAAAATCCCACTGGTTCATGAACAGTTTTGTCTAGTCTGATAAGATAAATGCGCAGTTAGTTCTCAGATCAATGAAAATTATGAAATTAAAGCTAATTAGTTAAGAGTAAACACCTGAATCTTTTTGTGTAACTTAATTAATTATGTTTAATATTAATCATGAGCACTCATAAACCTCATATTATTTGTTGGTAAATAATGCATTAAGTTATGTGTTTAATGCATATCATCCATGAGAATTAACTAGCTAGATCACTTAAGCATTTTGATATTGTTTTTTACAGGGTTAATGGCAAAGGTTTTCCAGGGTAAGAGTCCTGTGGCATCTTAAAAGAAAGGCAAAAAAGTTCCAGTGAATAAGAATGGAAAGATCGCTAAGTCTAAGAAAAATGCGAGTTCACGCAAAGGAAAAGGCAAAGGCAAAGTGACGGCAGCATCAAAGGCAAAGGCCAAAGCTTTAGCGATATCACAGTCTTATCCCTGCGGGAAGACAAGGGCAGAATTAGTTGAGTGGATGGGTCCAAGAAAGCGAGCAAACTCCCGTGGACTATTTGGTTCCACACCTCCAGCAAAGCCGACTCGTATTGATATTTCAAATGGAGTGTAAGTCTAAATTTATAGACTTTTGCATTTTATTCTTTACTACTTTACCTAACTTTAATATAGGTCCAATTAGTAACGATTATTATTTTTGTAGCATAATGCATGATGAAGCAAAGAAGACAATTTTGGGCATTATTCGCGGGTTCTGGCCAGTGGGAGCTTACACGTGGACTGATATCAATGATATGTATCCTAAATGGGTTGAGAAGGTTATTACTTAACTCTATGTAAGTATCCATCGTCTTGAATTTGATTTACTTTCAAATACACATGTACTTCTAATTGATAGTTTAGTTGTTTGCTACTGTGTTTGTGTTTCTGTTTGCTCCAAGATTTGGCAATTAAATCAGAATGAAGAGGCAAATGCTCCTCTGTTTCATATTAGTATTACAGAAATAAGAGTATTATTTTAGAACAAAATTGGTTTCTCAACTTTTTGATGTTTATTTTATTATCAAACTATAGGTAATTGCTAATTTAAATGTTTTAAGAGGAAAAGGTTATGTTAAAAGGTGGCATTACATACTTATTTAAACATTTTATTTTTGTTTACTATAATCATTTGCATGTAATTCCTGCACTATTGAACAACTTATGTTTATATAAATTGCAGAAATATTTCAGACATGAGAAGGGTCAAAGTCGTAAGGAGGCTTATAAGACTATAGCTGGGCATCTCAAGGCATTGATTAAGCAAACAGTGCATAAAGAAAAGGAGTGAGCTTATGCAAATTCCGAGAAGTTAAAAAAGCCGCTGCTGGAAGTTAAACCTTCCTACTTCAGTGATCCGGTATGGGAAGGGATGGTTCATTTCTTGGAGTCGGATGAACACAAGCTACGATCAGATAAGGGAAAAGCAAATCATCAAAAGGTGACTACCTTGCACAGCGCTGGTGCAAGATCTTTTCAGCAAGTGGAGAAGGTAACATTCACTTCATAATCTAGTAAAATAGAACTTGGATTTAGAATCTTGTTTATTAATATTAATTATCTTTATGCATCTATATGTTATATTTTAACTGAGGAAAAGAATGGCGTTGTGCCAACTCGCCTTGAAGTGTCGGACAAAACACACACTCGCAAGGAAACGGATGCTGATGGCATGCCAATTTACACAACTGAGGCTGCAAAGGAAATTGCGGTATGAAATTAAAATTGGATAATTTATTTTATATAACTTATTAGAAGTAAATGACAATATATCTGAGTTTTTAATGAGTTTGATTATGCATTTATATGTTGAAATACAAGTTAGGTTTTCTATGCATATTGGAATTCATAATGCTGGATTTTGCATAAACTCACTGTGTAGCCAAATCTTGTGAACTCCAGAAATTAATCAATGTTCTCACTGTGTAGCCAAATCTTGTGAACTCTAGAACGTTATTAGACTTTGCTCTATACAGATTATATAAGCAATTAACGTCCCACGTATTTACCGGTATTTCTTTTTTGGATTTTTTTATTAGCCGGATAGATGATTCTACCATATATCTCAAGATGAGTTTGATAGTGAAATTTAGGCTTGTTTCATAATGTTGGATTTTGCAAATGTGTCTTAATGTTTATTAGCCAAATCTTGTGAACTCCAGAACTTTATTTGATTTGCTCTATACAGTTCATAATGCTGAATTTTGCAAATGTGTCTTAATGTGTCTTAATGCAAATTTAGGCTTGTTTCATAGTGAAATTTATCAACATCTTATTTTTATCTGAGTTTGTTTTATTTATCTGATCTGAACGAAGTCTCTTGAGTTATATAGCAAAAAATTGAGATGTTGTATTTTAGGTCAGAAGCTGTAACACTTTATTTCCAAATCTTTTACAGCGGAGCTATGCAAAGATACTTAAAGAAAATAACTTTGATCCTACAACTGAGAATGCCGTGGAGCCATTTCAGTGGTGGTTGATGGCCACAGTACCTGCTGGTGAAAAGCCTAAGCATAACAGGCTTGTTGGTTTTCCGAGAACTTCCGCCCGTCAACTGATCAAAGATTTGTCAGTCCAGTATGATGAAGAAGCGGAGAACAGGGCTGAAACTTCTGCTGCGGGTGCTGCTCGTAATAGAGGTGTCCCTGCCAAGTTATTCGCAACTGTGGTAGGTGGAGTTCTTGAGATCCTGAAAACCAATCCTTCTACCTATCAGCGATAACTTAGTGAAGAAGAGGTTGAGAATCTTGCTCGAGCTGCCCTTGATCTTAGCGATCCTGGAAACCGAACTGAATTCACTCAGTTTGTTTCAAATGAAGTGTTGCATCTCGTGAAAGTGCTTGTCGAAGATATGTTCAAGAGGTATCAGGAGAAGGAAAAAGAGGTAATTTTCTTTTGCAATTTTTGTACCAATCTCCCATTTATTCAGCGTCGATGATTTATCGCGAATCGGTTGTGTATTGCAGGTTCTTTATAGTTCTGATGAGGAGACTGATGTAACAAACATCTCTGACGATGAAAGGGATATTGAGGCTGCTGATGGGGAAGGTCAGAATGCTAATGGGGAAGAAGGCGCATCTAAAGGCGAAGATGAAGAAGGAAATTTTGAAGGCTCCAATCGTGAGGATGACTAAATCTGCTCCCCTAAAACTCTTTGTTTTATAAAGTTTGTCGTTAAAATTGTTAGACTTAAATGATTTTGGTTAAAATGCTTTTGGTTAGACTAGGATTGTTTTCAGTATTATGCTTTTGTAAGCATTATTAGGATAATGGTGAATTTCTGAAGTAGGGATATAGTTGCCAGAAACTTAGCTTTTGTTTTAATTATGGATGGTTGGTCAATCCTTAGTGTCTGGTAACTATGTCCGGAAATGATACAATTGTTCGAATTATGAATTAATCATGTACTGAATTCTATTTTGTGCTTGTTGATTATGTATTTGTATGTTGGTTACTTGTGTTTTCGTTTGTGTTTGGCTTTAGTTTATGGTAATGACCAGAAACAAATAATTTTTTCGGCAAATAAACAATAAAATCCTACCAAATATAACCTACCAGAATGCCCATTACAAACCCAGAATGGTAGGTTTTGGTTCTTGTATAAACTAAGATATATAGTAGGAAAAGGTTGGTAGGAAATGTTGATCAATCAAAGCCTACCAACGTTGGTAGGAAAAGTGACACAAAACCTACCAATTCTGGTAGGAAAATGGCTTAACATTGTCAAGGGGACATGCCACGTGGCATGCCACGTATCTGGGCCCCACAATCCAAATCATCAACTGGGGTCCATATTTGAGTGACGTGGCAGGTGATGTGGCGTACTATGTGGCACGCCACATGGACTGACACTTGGCAAGTGGGGTCAACTGAAATACAAGCATAAATTCCTACCATAAAGCAATTCCGACTAGAGAAACTCCCACCAAGCCTTTTGGTAGGAATTGCCCCCATTTCCTACCAGAAATAGACCATTTCCTACCAAAATGCTGGTAGGAAAAAGCCGTTTTTCTTGTAGTGTTGGTTTTTGGTTTTAGCATTTTTTGGTATGTATATTGTTAGACCATGTAAATATTTAACATTAGTGTATATAAATGTGAATAATGTCCAAAATATCTATTTACATTATAAACTTTTTTAAAAAAACTGATGTAAAAAGTGCAATCTCTACACCCACCAACATATCAATTTTAAATTAACCAAGCATCAGTTTATAGATGATGTCTATAAATGAGACATCATGTAAAACTGATCTCTATGTACATATTACACATCAGTATTTTCAAGCAGCTGATGTCTGGGGTGACTTTTGACAACAGTTTTTAACCGATGTGAAAAAGAAAATACTTTTCTCTCACTACGCCATAAGTGCACATAGGCAACCCCTACTATACAATTTCATAAGGCCTAAATGGTGTTGCATAATAGACAACACCTGGAAGGGTTGCCAATGTTGACGTGGTCCTAGAGCTTTAAGGCAATGAATTATGCAACACCAGAAAGCGTTGCATTATGCGTCTTTTGCAACAGTAAAAGCGTATAATGACAAAAACAGTTAGTGTTGCATAAAATGAAACCACATCACCACTGTGTCCTACGAGCAAGTGACACGTCATATTGCCACGTCAGCAGTGACCCTACTTTGACACATCAGCAAGGGGTCCCACATTTGCCACATCAGTAGTGGGCCCCACTTTTGCCACGTCAAGAGTGGGTCCCATAATAAGTAATGTAACACTGATTTTAGTCATTTGCAACACCATTATTATTCATATGTGACATCATTTTTAGTCTTATGCAACACCATATAGAGTCAACTGCAACACTTCAAAAATTAAAAAAAATTGATATAGTTATTCTGCTTTTACATTATTCCTCCCAAACAAGGCATCCAACAATCAATACAACAAGTATTGAGCAATTTTTTTTCTTCTCTTTTCTAAATAATGTCACCTACTCATTTCAACTCTAGCCTTTCAACTCATTTTGACGTTTAAAAGCAGATAGTGTTTGTTTCCAGCCAGGTAGAGAACTGCCAGTCGATGTGATCCACAGACAAAAATGCTTGTATTTGAGATGACTTTAAATAGTGCTCCAGCTTAGGGCATTATAGGCAAACCTTTACTGAGATAACATTGCACCTTATTCTGGTACAAACTAAATAAATAGTATGCATGGACATACATTTAATTGTAGGATCGAGAAAAGCAACCAAAAAAAATAAAATACTGACATATTAGTCTTCTATCCAAAAAAATTGCTTTGCACATAATTTCAGCACATACTCTAAGACAACCTTGCCCCTCTTTCATAGTCGTTATTGAGATTATCGATATTCTTTCCAGAGACATGAAATGGGCCTTTCTCTGGCTTTTGAATTCGAATCCTTCCTAAGTCATCCTTAACAGCTTAAAAGAGATTATGAGATATATAAGAAAAACTGAAACATTTCGTTAAAGAAAGGATGATATAAGACCACAAGAAACACAACAAACTATTATCATGTCATAGCTAGTTAGAAGCTATCAAATTTAACACTATTAAATATTCACATATCACTTTCTTACATGTTTTCATCACAGATAACAGAATAAATATGTGCTTCAACTTTGGGATTCCATATTTTACTATTATAAAAGTTGACTTGAAATTTGGCTTTTAGTTCTAAAAACTGAAAAGTAAAGCTGAGAAGATTTTTGAAAAGAAAACGAACATAAGGAATTTTAAAGATTTCGGAGAGATTAAGAGACATAATCGTTGGGAGGAGTCATGTAATTCCTCTATTCATTTTTTCGTGCCATGCAGACTATTACCCAGATCTAATATCCATTTAGCTTTTACCCGGCGGTTCCTTCTTCTCTTTCTTTCAACCTTCTTCTCTCCAAATTTCTTTCCGGCCAAACTTCTCCACTTCTATCCCTGCAAACACAATTTCTTCTTCTTTATTCCTGTTCTACTCTTCCCACCCTTGTTTTAACACCCAATTTCCTTAACTTTTCTCATCATTATGGGTCACATAATTCCGAAAATTCTAGAAGTTTGTACTCGGATGACTCGGTCTCTTTGTTAGGCCATGGTTTCCTTAACAATGAGGAGATTGCTGTTATTAACCATGCTAGATTTCTAGAGGATGTGGACTTGAATGAGGTTTTTGTTAACCCCATTCGCCCTGTTAGTAATGCTTTACTGGCTAGAGATGGAGCCTCAACTAGGAGTGACAATGGTCCCTCTAATAATATTGTGAGCTCCAAAGAAAGTTCTGTTGTGATTGCTATTGAGGATGATTCTTTGCAGCAGCCTGAGAGTTTGAGGTCTCTAGGCCAAGAACAGATTGCCATTGGGGGGCTACTTCATCAGTTGGATGCCTCAAGAATCATTTCCAAAGGTACTCTCTCTGATAATTCCTCAAAATCTCTCGAAAATCTCTTAGATAATTTTGCACTGAAAAATGGGGTTTTAAGTTCGGTTTGTGAGCATAATGCTGTTGAAGATGTTATTGGGGAACATAACATTGATGCAGATATGCCCAGTATTGGGGCGTTTGGGGCAGCTGGGGCTGAACAAGGTTCTAAGGACCCCAACAATGTGGGTCAAAAAATTGTCACCTGGAGTGATCGTGTTAAACAGTCCAGACCAAATATTAATCCATCATTTGAACACAAGGCTGCCTTTTCAACTAATCCTGATGGGTCTTTAAATTTGATACCTCCAAGAGAATTTTTATTTCAGGCTCGCCAACAATGGGACACAAGCTGCATAGGGCACTTCATTGGGGGAGGTTTTGACTTCAAATTTGTTAGAGAACGAACTATGGGTTTGTGGAAAAATCATGGCTTGCTTAATGTTTTTTATAATACGAAGGGCTATTTCACTTTTAAATTTGATACTATTGAGCATATGAAAGCAGTGTTGAATTTTAATTCTATCCAAATGAGAGGTCGTTCTCTTTTTCTCAAGCCATGGATGGAGAGTTCGGAATTCAAAAGAAATGTTTTTGACAAAGTTCCTTGTTGGATCAAGTTGGGAAACATCCCACCTTCGTATTATTGTTCAAGCTCTGGAGTTTCTATGATTGCTAAGCTTATTGGTAGAGTGATGAAATTTGATGAGGCCACTAGTCGATTTCTCCCTATGAAATTTGCTAGGGTGTTGGTGGAGCTCGAGTATAACTCTCCAAGGCCTCCTTATATTATGGTTCCTCTACTTAATTATAAAGGAGTGGAAGATAAGTTTAGGGTGGAGGTTGAATACTCTCAATTACCCTATTCATGCAGCATTTGCACGGCGTTTGGACACTCCCTCTCTAGATGCTCAGATAACCCTGATAGAGAACCACCACGGGCTAAGAACCCAAACAACACTGTCAACAAAAATCAAGGAAGAACCAAGAGTGCAGAAACCAGGTCCAGTACTAGAACCCCTATTGAAAACACAGAAGTCATTGAGAATGATTTGATAGATAAGGAAGGAATGGAAGACTTTGTGGCGAATAATGATATGACTAAAATAGTGACTGGAACCTTTTTGGGTTGTGAAGTCACAATGGATGATGACTTGGTTTTAGCAAACTGTGGAGTTGTAAACCTGAACAATGAAGATAATCTGGATGAACTTGATGTGGATCATAATGTGGGCATATCTGCCCATAAGGATCCAGAGGGAACACAAGTTTCGCCTGTTGAGTCCCTGGACTCACCTAGGGCTTCAGATTGTTACCAATCGCCAGGACGCCGTCGAACCTCAAAGCACGCAGTCAAGTCCCCAGCTCTGCACACAGACAAGGCGCCTAACGCGCACGCTACTCAATCTCATGCCAAGTCCCATGATCCATCTCAGGACTATCAAGTTGCGACCCAAGATTTTGAGGAACCTATTGAAACCCACAACCCTTTTGGGACCCTTAATGAATTGGAGGAGGGTGAATTGCCCCCTACTAGTCATAAATGTAAAGGAAAGACCTAACCTCCTTCCATATCTATTATTCTGGGACTCAAACCTCCCACTGACTCTTCTACTGATCATGCGGACATCAAGGCTAATGGTAAGCAAGTCAAAGCTCAGGGCAAGAAAAGTGTGAGACTCGCTGGTCTTAAAACAACAACTCATCCTTCTCAATGAATATTGGCACTTGGAACGTTAGAGGTTTAAATAAGAAATCTCATCAACGTGAAGTCAAGGACTTTATTAATGCAAATCAAATTTCTCTTTTGTGTTGTCTTGAAACAAAAGTTAAAATTACTAATAGTGCTACAGTTTCAAAGCGTATTAATAGAAGTTGGAGATGGTTATTTAATTATGAATATCACAATAACGGCCGAGTGTGGTTTGGTTGGGACCCGAATGTATGGTTTGTCACATTCCATTCCAAATCGGCTCAACATCTTACTTGTCAAGTTACTCATATTGAGAAGCAGCTTCATTTCACTCTTACGGCTGTCTATGCTTTTTATAAGGCCCATAAAAGAGTCCCTCTTTGGAATAACTTACGACTGCTATCTCAGGATATCTATTCTCCTTGGGTGGTTAGTAGTGACTTAAATTGCATCGTTGCAATGGAGGAAATGGCTGGTGGTAGAGAACAATGGACTCCAGGTATGCAACAGTTTAAAGATAGTATCTTACAAGCTAGCCTTGCCCATCTTCGTACTAAAAGGCCTCTCCTCACATGGTCGAACAAACACCCTAATAACTTGGTCCATAGGCGCCTTGACAGAATGCTTGGTAATGCAGCTTGGCTCCATGAATTTTCTGAAAGCTGGGTCCATGTTAAGACCAAGGGGATCATGGACCATGCTCCTTTATTGCTCCACATACCTATGCAACTTGAAAAGATACGTAAGCCCTTCCAATTCTTTAATTTTATGAGAGATATAATAGGGTTCCAGGAGGCAGTGATGCGAGGATGGGCCTATACTTGCTCTAGGGACCCGATGAGCATTTTATGCCATAAATTAAAGGAGGTCAAGGTAGAATTAAAGACTCTCAATAAACAGCATGGTAATCTTCACACCAATGTTTTTATCGCTCGTACTAATCTGCAAGAAATTCAGGAAGCCATTGACATGGACCTCTTGAACTCTGTCTTGTGCAAGTCTGAGTCGGAGGCTACAAAAAATCTCGATAAATGCATTCAAGAAGAAGAAAACCTCTTGCAACAAAAAGCTAGAGTTGATTGGCTTCGCTTGGGAGACAATAACTCCAAGTTCTTTTTTAACCAAATCAAGGGTCGATGGAATAGGAACAAAATTTTATCCATTGAAAATAACAATGGTGAAATTGTGTTTGGTCGCCAAGCTGTTACCAATGTGGCTGTAGAATTCTTTTCTAATTCATTGGGGTCTCTCCTCCTCTTCAAGAAATTGATCTGAGATCTTTACAGTGTGCTCAAGTAACTGACAATCAGGCGAGTCTTCTTTTGATGGGGATTACTCTAGAAATTATTCTCAGTACTCTCAAGACCATGAAGAAAAATAGTGCCCCTGGTCCTGATGGATTTAATGTGGAGTTTTTCCTATCCACTTGGGACATTGTTGGGGACATTTTTTGCAAGGCTGTTAAACACTTCTTTGATTCGGGGCAAATGAACCCTGGAATTAACTCCACTGCAATTGCCCTGATTCCGAAAACTTTAACCCCAACTCACATGAAAGATTATAGGCCAATCTCCCTATGCTCTGTTTCCTACAAGTGTATTGTAAAAATTCTTGCGAATCGTATAAAACCTCTAATGTCAACACTGATCCACTCCTCGCAATCAGCCTTCATTCCAGGGAGAAGCATCTCGGATAACATTTTATTGGCTCAAGAATTATTTATAGGCTATCAACGCCAATCAGGTGTGCCTAGATGTGCCTTAAAGATTGACCTTCACAAAGCCTTTGATTCGATTACCTGGGACTTTATCTTTGATGCCTTAAACAAAATGCGGTTCCCTGACAAATTTGTGCAGTGGCTTAGGGCTTGTGTCACTATGCCCCGGTTCTCTGTCAAGATTAATGGAGCTTTGACAGGTTACTTTAGAGGAGCGAAGGGTCTTCGTCAGGGTTACCGTCTCTCCCCGTATTTATTCTCTATTGGCATGAATGTCTTGTATTGTTTGCTCTCCAATAGCCTGAGTAACTTTCACCATCACTGGAAATGCAAGAGCCTCAAAATCAACCACCTTTTTATGCGGTTGACGTGCTGCTTTTCTCTCGAGGGGATAAAGACTCGATTCATCATATAATGAGCAGCCTCGATGCTTTCTCCAAACTAAGCGGTCTTAAACCTAGCATACACAAAAGCACTGTTTTCTTGAGCAACTGCACCACTGAAGTTGTGCATTGGTTCGATCAATATTATGGGGTCCCGCATGGTTCTCTTCCAGTGAAATTCCTAGGCGTCCCTCTCATCTCTTCCCAATTAAGCACTAATAATTGTATGCCTCTCATTGAGAGGCTGCTCTCTAAGATGGACAATTGGACGAATTTTTTGCTCTCCTTTGCTGGCAGAGCACTGCTTATCAAGGTAGTCCTTAATTCTATTCAAGCATTTTCGACAAACCATTTTTTGCTTCCTAAAGGAGTTCATAGGCACATCCGTAAGCTCCTAACGAGGTTTCTATGGAAAGGAGATACTAAAAAAAAAGGGGGAGCCAAGGTAAGTTGGCAAAAGCTCTGTCTACCAAAATATGAAGGGGGCTTAGAATTCGGGATCCAGAAGAGTGGAACCACTCTCAATTACTTTGCCATCTATATAGGATTGTATCCCGTAAGGACTCTCTATGGGTGCAATGGTTGCTCTCCACTCACCTCAAGCACTCTTCCATCTGGTTAGTGACTATGCCCAATGACTGCTCCTGGATCTGGCATCAAATTCTTCAACTTCGTGATAGTGTGAGACGATTTATTTCTTTTGACATTGGTAATGGTGCTAACACTTTTCTTTGGATGGACCCTTGGTGGCAAAACGAATGTCTTGCAAATCATAGCAATGACAACGTTTGTTTACAAGTGAGATCCACTATGACTGCAAAGGTTTCATCTATTATCAACTTGGGGACTTGGAGACTCCCACAGCTGAACTCAAGTCTTCACCATTTTAATCCAAAGTTAATTTCCTGGATAAACACTTTTAATTTTCCGGCCATTGATTCCTCAAAATCTGATAGAGTAACCTGATACGATTTGGATCTGAAAAGAATTAAAACTTGGTTCATTTGGGACAAGACTCGATACAGAGGTCAGGAATGTTCCTGGAGTCCTGGTGTTTGGCACAACCTGGTGGTTCCGCGTTATGCATTTTTGGAATGGTTAATCTGTCTAGGGCGTCTCGCAACTCAAGATAAACTAATCAGATTTGGTTTGACAGTGGATAGCTTTTGTTGTCTTTGTGTAGGTAGCCTCGAGTCCCATGATCATCTTTTAATTAAATGCTCTTATAGTTCTTTTGTGTTGCAGTCCATTTTCAGCAAATTAAAGATGACTCCTGTTGGTTCCACCTGGGTGCAGCTCCTGGACTCTTGCCCTGCAGTGCAGCATAAAGCGTTAAAATCCTTGACCCTATTGTGCCTTCAAATTTTTTGCTATCATTCTTGGCGCGACAGGAACGCTAGAAGGCATGACCAAAGGAGCTTTGGCCCTCCCAAACTCTTCCAGGGGATCCTAGTATATGTTAAGGCTCGCATTTCTTCATCCGTATGGTTTAAAAAATCAGATTGTATCGGGCTCATTGCAAACTGGTAGTCCTAGTTTAGGTTCTTGCCCTATGTTGGTTTGGCTTTCTATCCTCAATCTTGTTTAGATTGATTATAGATAGTGGTTTCTAGGGGCCTATCCTAGAACAAGGGTTAATCCCTGTCCTTTTTGTCTAAATATACTCAACTTAGCAAAAAAAAAAAAGATTTTGGAGAGGAACAGAGGATAGCAAATAACTAGATAAAAGTGGTAAGAGTATTCAAAGAGAATATAGCAAATACATATATTACATTTCCAGCCAACTCTTAGCCAATTTTTATATAAACTAACTTTGTGAATTATTTTTGAACATCCCAGTACAAGCTAGCCCTTTAGCACATTTCCACCATGATACACATTGACCAACTACTTTAATTAGAAATTTCTCCTGAAAACTTAAACTCATCTCTACAATAGCCACCACTAAACTACTTCTGAAAAGGAGCTTCAGAATGCTGGCTTATAAAGGAGAAGTTGTTGGTAGATAGAGTATAGACCATACACAAAGTGATGAAGCAAAAGGTCTTTGTGACAATGTAGACTATGGAAAGAAGAGGAATCCAATGAAACAAAGTCTAATAGTGCCAATTTCTCAAAGAGGAACTCAAATTTGGTCATCAGGTCCCGGAGTTCGATATTAGAAGAAGACACATATGTATATGTATAGAAAGTCAGAAAAACATAATTGAATTGAACTTGAAAATGTTACACTAAACAAAATGATAAATTCCGTAATTAAAGATTCATAATCC
Organism: Apium graveolens; assembly: GCF_009905375.1. Lineage (NCBI taxonomy): Eukaryota > Viridiplantae > Streptophyta > Magnoliopsida > Apiales > Apiaceae > Apium > Apium graveolens. Next base: position 200,443,215 of record NC_133653.1, read on the forward strand.
ACTAAACAAAGTTCAGCATGCAATCTTACTCAAGCTGATAGCAGGAACAACAAAAGATCTAGTGGCGGTTCGGTGGGCGGCTATTGGCAGCAGAGACCCTAGATCCCCACTCGAGCAGAGCTTGAATCATCCTTGTGACAAATCACTTCAATGAAGCAAAGACAATCTTTTTTTCTCCCGTTGCTGTCTCTATTGCTTCAACAAGATCTTCCTCACAGCAGACCTGAACAATTCAAGAAATGTCGGTGTCAATAATACTTTTTTTTAAAATAAGCTTCACTGCTCTAACTTGTAAGTAAATGATACATTATGTATTAGATTTTCTCGACTGACCTTAGTCGTCTAGCATTTGCCTTCACCATTGTGAATCGCATCAACCAGTGCAGTGTAGTTCCAGTTCTTGATCACATTGTATGGTCCCCCATGGATCTCAACTTTAATGGTATAACCACCTTTATCAGAAAAATGATTTGATTCTGACCGCATGGCAACATTGTCGACACATCTTGAGCAGTAACCTTTTAAGTTTTAGGTTTTTTAAGTTTTTCTGTGTTTTTTGTTCACTAAATACAACTGCTTGCAATCACTTTTATTAATTCAACGGATTTAGGTTGAAATCATTTTTTAACATTTGGCTGTTTCCTTTTTCCCATTTCAGCAAATTCAAACAAAATAGATGGAAAATAGTGCACCATTTGGTAAAGAAAATTAGACATCTTAGGTTTAGTACTCACACCAGTAGTCACACCAGGCCCTGCTCTAAAGAGTACTACCTTCTCTTGTTGAGTTTAATTTTCATTTATTTTTACTTTCAATTTTTTTATGAAACAGTATTTTAGTAAACATACATGAGGAGAAAACACAAGCAGGTGGATGCACACATGCTTGCAAAGACTAAAACCATCTCATAAACAAACAAAATTTAAAAAAATTTGTTTGAAAATGGTGTATCTTATAAAGTTTGTTGGACATGCTATATTTTGAAAAAAAATGCTGAAAAATGATGTAATGAGATTATGTTGTATGATTTTATGACAAATTTACTTTTGCTCTATTAATATTGACTTAGTATTTAAGTTATTATTGGTAGAGACAAGTTTAAGTACATTCTAAGTTTAAATTTTTGACTAATTTTCAAAGGGGTTAAGAAGGGATTTAATGTTTGATCAACTATAACATATAACATATTTCTCTATTTTTTATTATCATGGCAGGGTGGAGTAAGCCATCTTATAATATAGCCAAAGTAAACTGTAAGGGTGTGTTTGATAGGAATAGAATGAGCTTCTATAGGTTGCGCTATGAGAAAAAGTCGAGGGGAGTATATTAAGGGGGCTAGGTATGGTAGTGCCACTCTTTGTGGAACTTTGGTCCATATTTTATGGGATAAATTTGGCTTGGGAGAGAAGTGATACAAAAATATGTTGTCATACAATTTGATTCTCAAAAGGCAGTGAATGAAGTTAATAATATGAATCCAAAATTTTTCCTTGCGGAATTTGGTGGTGTTGATAAAAAATATGGAGAATGAGGCTTGAGAGTCATGTCACATTAAGCATATTTCTAAAGCTAAAAATGAGGTTATTACTGATCTTGTATGAGAATGCTCTCAACTTGATGTTAAAGGTGGAGTCATGGAGGTTGCTAGCTGTTGTCCCTCCTTTCATATAAAAACCATTTTTGTTGTTGATCTTGCTTTATTGCCATACTTGTCCTTGTTTCTTCATGCCCTATTTGTTAGTTTATGTTTCATTCTAAGTCTCTGTTATGGTGAAACAAGATTGTAGTGGTGTATTGTTAAATATAATCTATTATCATTTTTATTATTAAATAACTAAATCTATTCCACAGTGAAACATACTCGTACATTTAACATGACAATGGTTATAACATTAAGAGAAATGAGCAATAGAAACACAATGCTTTCTTTCTCAACAAGAGTAATAAACTAGATAATTTCATGTTTTTTAATAAATGTGTTAATGTGCACAAATGAGCATATTATAAGAATAAACAAGGAAATTACTGCTTTACACATAACCTATATATTTCATGGCTCAATCTTAGCCATTGAATCTTAACTATTTCAATCTCCAACGTTCATTTCAAATGTGCCCTAAACATAGCAGTACACTCTTTTTTTTGTTTTTATCATTTTCCGGCAACTAATCACAAACAACTTGTAACGCCCGAGAAAAATTCTTGGAAAAATATTATTGATATAGTTATTGTTGATATAGTTAATTTGTTAGATAAGGGATCATAATCCCGCAACTAGTGCGACCATTGGGGTTGAGTAATAAATAATGTTGTTTCCGATATTATTTAATGAGTCCAGAATCTATTATTGTTTCCGATATTATTTAATGTTGGTTCAGTAAATAATCAATATACGAGGGTGACATATACGTAGTCTCTAAATTTGTCTACGTATAAAAACTCATTTACATCAGGTTCCATTCACCATCGTATAAGATTATTACAAATACTTAGTATATACGTCGGTTTTTCAGCACTCGATATATTTGTGATTGTATATACGTTGGCGGTCTCTAATCGGACGTAAAATAAATTTTTTAATTATTAAAAAAATAGTTTAACTAAAACTTAATAGTGGTCGGGCCAAATTTAGTCTATTCATCCCAAAATCAAACTCTATCCATTATAACATCGCTCGAAAGAAACATTGGTCCTCGAAACCATCACACTTCATTCATCTATCAGAGCAATTTCCTAACTTACATTTCTGGTATGAAGTATGTCAGTACTTACAATTGAATATGTATACATAAATAGCCATGTAACAAATTTTTTCTTATTAATTTTTCCATAAGTTCTACCTAATTGGGTTTGTTAACTTCTTCATGGTAGACGGTTGCATTTGTTATTGGTAATCTCCCTCCCCAGTCTCTCCCACTCCCTCTCTCCCTTCTTTCTCTTCCGTGCTCTTTCTTTACCTTCCCATTGGTGTCCCTTTGTTTTCCCGAATCTAATTATGTTACAAACAAATATATTTGGGTGTTGATTAAAATTTGATATATAATCTTTACTAATTTGACACAATATGGAGTTGTAATATGGAGTTGTACGAGTAAATAATAAATTTATTATTTAGTTGGATCATTCATTATCTATTCTGGACCTAGTTTCTACGGATATCAATCCCTAAATTCAATTTTGTATAAATAAATAATATTTGTATACTTAAATTAGTTGATTTTTTCAAGTTAAACTCTTTATTTTTGATAATAATCACATCCTTATGATTGGATTATTTTTTAAAAAAATTTAAAAATTCCAAACTATAACTCTAATCCATACCCTAAATCCTAAATCCATACCTAGTAAATTATATATCTAAGAGTACTAACTATTCATATGTACCGATTTAAGAACAACTTTATTATTAGCTAAATAATTCTGTTCTAAATAAATTATAGTGCATGAAGCACATAGATTTTAAACTCTTGAAATTTTTCATAATTTTTCAAATATATTAAACAAATATTTGAACTTTAGAATGTTATAAAAACAAAATCAAAATTCTCCTATAATATATTATACAACTGCTTGCAATCACTTTTATTAATTCAACCGATTTAGGTTGAAATCATTTTTTTACATTTGGTTGTTTCGTTTTTCCCATTTCAGCAAATTCAAACAAAATAGATGGAAACTATTGCACCATTTGGTAAAGAAAATTGGACATCTTAGGTTTAGTAGTCACACCAGCCCTGCTTTAAAGACTACTACCTTCTCTTGGTGAGTTTAATTTTCATTTATTTTTATTTTCGATTTTTTTATGAAACACTATTTTAGTAAACATACATAAGGAGAAAACACAAGCAAGTGGATGCACACATGCTTCCAAAGACTAAAAACATCTCATAAACAAAAAAATTTAAAAACATTTGTTTGAAAATGGTGTATCTTATAAACTTTGTTGGACATGCTGTATTTTGAAAAAACTGCTGAAAAATGATGTAATGAGATTATGTTGTATGGTTTTATGACATATTTACTTTTTCTCTATTGATATTGACTTAGTATCTAAGTTATTATTGGTAGAGACAAGTTTGAGTACATTCTAAGTTTAAATTTTTGACTAATTTTCAAAGGGGTTAAGCAAGGATTTAATGCTTAATCAACTATAACATATCACATATTTCTCTATTTTTTTATAATCATGGAAGGGTGGAGTAAGTCATCTTATAATATAGCCAAAGTAAACTCTAAGGGTGCTTTTGATAGGAATAGAATGAGCTTCTATAGGACAATGAGAAACAGTGGAAGGGAATAAATTAAGGGGGCTAGGTATATGGTAGTGCCACTCTTTGTGGAACTTTGGTCCATATTTTATGGGATAAAGTTGGCTTGGGAGATAAGTGATACAAAAATATGTTGTCGTACAATTTGATTCTCAAAAGGCGGTGAATGAAGTTAATAATATAAATCCAAAATTTTGCCTTGCTGAATTTGGTGGTGTTGATCAAAAATATGGAGAATGAGGCTTGAGAGTCATGTCACATTAAGCATATTTCTAAAGCTAAAAATGAGGTTATTACTACTCTTGTATGAGAATGCTCTCAACTTGATGTTAAAGGTGGAGTCATGGAGCTTGCTAGCTGTTGTCCCTCCTTTCATATAAAAACCATTTTTGTTGTTGATCTTGCCTTATTGCCCTACTTATCCCTTCATGCCCTATTTGTTAGTTTATGTTTCATTCTAAGTCTTGTGAAACAAGATTGCAGTGGTGTATTATTAAATAAAATTATTTCAATGGCTTTATATTTCATGGCTCAATCTTAGCAATTGAATCTTAACCGTTTCAATCTCGAACATTCATTTCAAAAGTGCCCTAAACGTAGCTTCTTTTGGAACTCAAATCCATTTTGGGCGCCTATGTAAAGAGTGACAGTACACTCTTTTTTTGTTTTTATCATTTTCTGGCAAGTAAACACAAAATTCTAGGAAAAATATTCTTGATATAGTTATTGTTGATATAGTTATTGTTGATATAGTTAATTTGTTAGATAAGGGATCATCATCGGCAACTAGTGTGACCATTACGGTTGAGTAATAAATAATACTGTTTCCGATAATATTTAATGCGTCCAAAATCTATTATTTTTACTTGAGGGACTCAAATGAATATTCAATACCTACGTTTAATTTGATAATTGACTCGTGCTATTTTAATAAAACCAATTGTTATGCTAATTGGTCCAAATTTTTAGCTTTTGTGTAAGAAAGGGTGTATATGTAATTATAATTTGTACTTTCTACATTTAAAATTTTAGGTGATATTCCCTTAAGTTGTAAATTAATTCTTTAAAGTGATAAGAAGTATTTCATTATTTTTTGAGAAAAAGAATAATAGAGGAATAATTTGGCATAAGTATAGATACAAAATCTTGTCATCATTTTATTTTATTTTATTTCGACCTTTTTATTATCAAATTATTCAATTTTTTTTTAAAAAAATTAGTTTTTGAAAATCTATAAACTCTTTATTTCATAAAAATATTTCCTAAATATTTTGGGACTTCAGTTAATTTTCTTAAAAGGTGAGTTTTTAATTATTTTCCTAAATTGTATTTTCTTTTCTATTAAATGAGTAAATAGGAAATTATAGCTAAATTATAATTAATTAGAAAACTCTAGATTTATGTAGGGTGTTCTAGGGAATACTAACCACTATGGTTAGCCATTAGATTAATGTTAACTCTATTTAAATTTTTGTGTAAAAATGTGGGACTCCATACCCATTTCACTTCTCTTATAATCAAATTTCAAAAAAAATAGTAATATAATTATCATAAGTAGAGTGTAGATTGGGTAAAAGAGAGGTAGCAATTGAGTGAAGTGTTAGCTATTGTGTTGGGTGGTGAAGTAGATTCTATAAGTTCTTGATCATTCCTTCTTGTAAAGGTAATCCTAATCTGGTTGATTTCATTTTCGTTTGTTTTAATTATTTATTTTAGGTACTTATTTTTTGTAATTAAATCACTTTATTGTGGAGTTGTATTAATAATCCTAATCGATGCTATGCTAATTAAATATGTAATTAGGAACTCATGAATATTTAATTATCATGACTGTTTTTTGTTTAATTATTGGATCTTAGTATTTTCTTAACTTGATTATTAGTAATTAGCAATTGATGAGAGGATTCGTAATTGGCTTTGGAGTTCGTCCAACAAAAAGAGGTCCAACCCAAGATCCATAAATACATATATGTATAAGTAGAATAATAAAAATAGAAGTAGTAATTGATTTAATTGGGGTTTGATTGAATTGGGTGAAAAAATGAAGTTGGGGGTTTTTGATTATTGATTGTTGGATGGTAATTAAGGAGTAAACATTTGGGCGTGTGTTTGTGATGTGTTGGGAAGGAGGCGGAGCCACCACCGGAGGCGGTGGTGGTGGTGATCGGCGAAGGCGAGAGAGGAGATAGAGAAAGGGGGACGAGAAAGAGGACAGAAAGAGAGGAGAGAAAGATGAGAGAAAGAGGAGAGAGTGAGAGAGAGGAGAGGCCCATAGAGAGATAGAGAAACGGGGAGAGGGAAAGACTTACCGGAGTTTGGCCGGAAAATCAACTCCGGGGTTTCAATTTTGAAATGGTTTGGATAAAATTATAGATCGGGAAATAGGGATTAAACTAAAGGAAGAAAAATTGAATTTCGACACCCACTGGAAACCACCACCGAGCGGTAGCCACCGCCGGTGCCTTCATGGCAATGATGGTGGCGAGGAAGAAGAAGAAGGGGGTAGTTTGGTAATTCAGTAAATTGATTAATTTTTTTAAAATTTTAAAAGAAGTGGGTATTATTGGATTAATAAGTAAAAGATATGTTGGATATATTTGAGATGTCATATCTAATATGTTTCATGTTTAGTTTTCAGATCTTAACTAACAGGAAATATCACTTCTTACTGGAATCAGGACTTAAGGATATCAGGACTTAGATTATCAGAAGATAATATCAGAAGATGGATATCAGAACTTAAGTACTGGAGGACTAACAGTTAAGGAAGGAAGCTAATTTACAGGAAAGAAGATCAAGACTAATATAAGAAGAAGATATGCATGGAAAGAGTTAGAGGACTAGAAGACTTATATAAGATATCTGGTTGATATATTTTAGGAGACATATTCCATATCAACTAGAAGTTATCTTGTAACTGTGTGTCTATATAAACACAGACATAGGTTTACTCTATAAGAGTTACGATCATCGAGAAGATCATACAATTGTAACCTAGCAGCTCTCGTGATATTTGTTCATCACTGAGAGAGAACAGTTCCATTGCAATAGAGTTTATTATATCGAATACATCTATTTTCTGTTACTGGTGCTTTAAATCGATTTGATTGTATTCTACACTGTATTCAACCCCCTTCTACAGTGTTGTGTAACCTAACAAGTGGTATCAGAGCCTCTCTGTTAACACACATACAGTAAAGATCCAAAACAATCATGTCTGAAGAAGCAGAAAATCCAATCTAGCGCGCCAAAACTGAAGAAACTCCAAAGACTCAAACCCATATTCAGTATGAGACTATCAGGGTTCCCATGTTGAGACCTTCTGAGTATCCCATATGGAAAGTGAAGATGGCTAGGTTTCTGGAAACTACAGATCCAAAATACCTTGACAGAATTAATGAAGGACCCCATAAGCCAACCAAGCTCTCTGTTGTAGTTGCAGATTAGCCAGCAAAGACCATACCAAAGGAGAAAAATGAATACACAGCTGAAGATATCTCATCTATTGCCAAGGATGCAAAGGTAAGGCATTTGCTGTATAGTGTCATTGATAATGTCATGTCAAATAGGGTAATTCAATGCAAGACTGCAAAGGAGATATGGGATGCTTTGGAGACAAGGTGTCAGGGAACTAATGCAATCAAGAAAAATATGAGGACTATACTCACTCAAGAGTATGAGCACTTTGACTCAAAAAGTGATGAGTCTTTAACTGACTTATATGACAGGTTTGTCAAACTCTTGAATGATCTGTCACTGGTGGACAAGGAATATGACATTGAAGATTCAAATCTGAAATTCCTTTTTGCTCTTCCTGAAAGTTGGGATTTGAAAGCTACTATTCTAAGAGATAACTATGGTCTTGATGAACTTGAGATGGAATGCTCAAGACTTATGAACTTGAGATGGATCAAAGAAGCAAGAGACATGGGAGAAAGTCAAGAATAGTTGCTCTTAATGCTGAGGAGGAATCCCCCAAAGTGGTTGTCTCGAAGAAAGGAAAAGGAAAAGCATTCATCATAAAGTCTGATTCAGAATCATCAAGTTCTGATGATGATGATTCAGAAACTGAAAGTCTACCTGAAGTAGATGCTGATGAAGAGATGATGAAGCTGTGTGCTCTTATGATGAAGGGTATCATAAAGATAACCTACAGGAAATTTAGAAGGGGAAAGAAGTTTTCCAGGAAAGGTTGAAGTCGTGATAAGAAGGGCTTCAGAAAATCTGAAGGCAAAGGAGGAAAGTCTGACAGAGGAGATTACTCAAATGTTAAATGCTATAACTGTGGTGAGAAAGCCACATATCTCCTGACTGCACGAAAGGAAAGAGTGATAAAGGCAAGGCTCTTGTCAAAAAAAGAAAACCTGGACAGACACCTCAGATTCTGAAGATGAGGAGAACTCTGGCTTGATGGCAAATACTGATAGCAGTTCTGATGCTGCTGAGTTAAAGGTACCTTAAACAACTTATGCCTTTCATATTGATGATATTACTGAGTTGATGTTATATCTTAAAACCATGTTTATTAGCTATAGAGATCAAACTTTAACATGCGAAAGATCAACTTCTGAAAATCTTGCTTTTAAAAAGAGGAATGATTATTTAGAAAAAGAGTTAGTTATGTTCCATCAAACTCAGAAGGATATAGATGATGCTTTCTATGTTAGAGATGAAGTGCTAAAAATGAATAAATCTCTAAAAACTGACTTAGAAAAGGAGAGAGAGATTATCAGGACTTGGACTAACTCTGGCAGAGCAACTCAGGATATACTAAGTAGTGGAAACTGGAAAGAGGGCTTAGGTTATGGAAATGAGAAAAGTGAAAAAGGTACTGAATAAGCTAAGCCAAAGATAATCCTGTTAAATTTATAGCTAAAACTGTAAAGTCTGATTCTGAAAAGATGAAAGATATTAAGATAGAAGTGATAGCAGAGTCAACTTCTGACAAATTAGAACATGATAAACCAACTGAAGTTAACATAGGCTTAATGACAAAGAAGCAGCTTAAGTATAAGCTAAAAGAGGTTACGAGTGTAAACAAGGTAAAGGTAGCTAGGAAAAATAGGAATGGAAAGGAAGGTGTGAATAAAAGTAACAATTATATGCCTATTCCTAATGCTCCTAGAAAGAAATGCTATAACTGTCGAAACTCTAACCATCTGGCTTCTTTTTGTAGGAAGAATAAGAATATAAACTCCTTACCTTCAAAGTCAAGAGCTATGAGTCAGTCTGTTAGATTTAGGCCACAAAATCCTTGTTTTCATTGTGGTAGTATATGACATTCCATTTATACTTGTAAGGAATATCATAGTTTGTACTATGATTATTATCAGACAAAACCTTCTTTGAAGAAAGTTGATTTAATTCCTTCTAGTGTAAAGTATGATGCAAAGTCTGCTACTCTTAATGCAAATAAGAAAATTGCTAGCATAAACTCTGATGTTAAATCCACTGTAAATGTTAACAAACTTGAAAAGGCCAAAGGATCCAAGCAAGTCTGGGTCCTTAAAACTAACCATTAGTGGTCTTTGTGATTGCAGGGCAACGGGAAGAACAACCTAGTTCTCGAAAGTTGATGTTCAGGACATATGACTGGAAATAAAGCCCTTCTATCAGATTTTATGGAGAAAGCTGGCCCAAAAGTTTCTTATATAGATGGCAACATTGGAAAAACTCTGGGATATGGTAAGATCAATCTTGGGAATGTCATCATTGAAAAAGTAGATCTTGTCTCAGGACTTAAAAATAATCTGTTGAGTACAAGTCAAATCTGTGATAGAGGTTATCATGTGGATTTCTTTGAAGAATACTGTGAAGTTATAAGTAATTCAACAGGCAAAGTGGCTCTGAAAGGATACATGCATGGTAACATTTATGAAGCCAGACTTTCAACAAGTACTGATGGTTCTGTAATCTGTCTATTGAGTAGAGCATCAATTGAAGAAAGATGGAATTGGCACAAGAAACTCTCTCATTTAAATTTCAATAATATAAATGATCTTGTAAAGAAAGATCTTGTGAGAGGAATGCCAAAAACAGTATTTGCTCCTGATGGCCTTTGTGATACATGTGAGAAGGCAAAACAAAGAAAATCTTCTTTCAAGAGCAAATCCGAGTCATCATTTTTTGAGCCTTATCACCTACTGCATGTTGATCTATTTGGTCCAACCAATGTCATGTCTATTACAAAGAAGAAATATGCTATGGTTATAGTGGATGAGTTCACAAGGTACACTTGGGTGTACTTCTTGCACAAGAAGACTGAAACTGCATCTACCCTAACTGATCATGTAAGACAGCTGGATAAATTGATCAAAGATTCTGTTAAAATTATAAGGAGTGATAATGGCACTGAGTTCAAGAATTTAATCATGGAAGAGTTCTGCAAAGATTATGGAATCAAACAGGAATTTTCTGCACCTGGAACTCCACAGCAAAATGGAGTTGTAGAAAGAAAGAACAAGACTCTCATTGAAGCTGCATGAACAATGCTTGATGAAGCAAAACTGCCAACCTATTTTTGGGCTGAGGCTGTGCAGACTGCTTGTTTTACATAAAATGCTACACTCATAAACAAGCATGGAAAAACACCATATGAGATGGTGAAGAAAAAGAAGCCAAATCTGAAATACTTTCATGTATTTGGTTGCAAGTGTTTTGTTCTTAAGACTCATCCTGAATAGCTATCAAAATTTGATCTAAAAGCTGATGAAGGAATTTTTGTTGGATATCCACTTTTCACAAAAGCCTTCAGACTCTACAATTTGAGAACAAGAGTTGTCATGGAATCTATCAATGTCTCTTTTGGTGATAAGAAGATTACTGGACTTGAAGATTTCGATGATCATGATCAACTGAGATTTGAGAATGAAGACTTAAATCCTGATCCTGTAAGTTCTGATGGATTAAGTTCTGATGTCATTGAAACTGTGGTAATAACTCCAAAGGAAAATGCACCTCTTGAGGGGGAGCAAGCTGAAGAACCTACCACATCTCAAGACTCTCGAGAAGCATCAGAACATGTCACTAGCTCTTCAAGTTCTGATTCATCTAGTTCTGATGAGTCATATTCTGATAATTCTGGAAGCTCTGATTCTTCAACTCCTGAAAAATCAAATTCAATATCTGAAGTCTCAGAGAGCATATCTACAGAGGGAGCATTAGAAAATGCTGAAGGAGACAGCATGGATCATGGGGGAGGATCCAGTTCTAGAGATCAACTTCCATCTACAAGGAAGTGGACTAAAGCACATACACCTAATTTAATCATTGGAGATCCTGAAGCAGGTGTCAGAACTAGAACTGCAACTTCAAATGAATGTCTCTACCATTCTTTTCTATCTCATACTGAACCTAAGAAAGTGGAAAAAGCTCTTCAAGATGCTGATTGGGTGCAAGCAATGCAGGAAGAGTTAAATGAATTTGAAGGAAATAAAGTCTGGATCCTAGTGCCAAGACCAAAGAATATATCAGTTGTTGGTAAAAAATGGGTGTTCAGAAACAAAACTGACAGTGATGGCATAATTACAATGAATAAAGCAAGACTGGTTGCTAAAGGCTACTCTCAATATGAGGGTATTGATTATGATGAAACATTTGTACCAGTTGCTAGATTAGAAGCCATAAGGATCTTTTTGGCTTATGCTGCTCATAAGAAGTTTAAAGTCTTTCAAATGGATGTAAAAAGTTCTTTCTCAATGGAGAATTGGAAGAAGAATTATATGTTGAACAACCTCCAGGCTTTGTAGATCCTAAATTTCCCAATCATGTCTACAGGCTTGAGAAAGCACTTTATGGCCTTAAGCAAGCTCCAAGAGCATGGTATGAGACTTTAGCTCAATTCCTTCTGGAAAGTGGATTTCACAGAGGCACAATTGACAAGACTTTATTCTACCTCAACCATGGAAAAGACTTACTTTTGGTACAGATATATGTTGATGATATCATATTTGGTTCTACTAATTCTAAACTGTGTGAGAAGTTTGCAAAGCTAATGCAATCAAGATATCAAATGAGTATGATAGGAGAACTCAGCTATTTTCTGGGTCTTCAAGTCAAGCAAACTGAAGAAGGCACTTTTATCTGTCAATCCAAGTATACCAGAAGTTTACTGAAGAAATTTGGAATGCAAGATTGTTCAACTGCATCCACTCCCATGACCACTGCAACCAAGTTAGATAAGGATACTGGTAAATCAATAGATATTACTAACTACAGAGGTATGATTGGCTCCTTACTCTATCTAACTGAAAGTAGACCTGATATCATGTATGCTACCTGTTTTTGTGTAAGATTTCAGGTTGATCCAAGAGAACCTCACTTATTAGCTGTGAAAAGAATTTTCAAGTACCTTAAGGGGTACAACTGATCTAGGTTTGTGGTATCCTAGGTAATCAAATTTCAAGCTAATTGGTTACTCAGATGCAGATTTTGCAAGATGCAAAATAGACAGGAAAAGCACTAGTGGAAGCTGCCAATTTCTTGGAGGCAGATTGATTTCTTGGTTTAGCAAGAAACAAAAGTCAATTTCCGCATCAACTACAGAAGCTGAATATATTGCTGCAGGAAGCTGTTGTGCACAGATTCTTTGGATAAATAATCAGTTACTGGATTATGGGTTAAAATTTTCTAAAATCCCTATTACTGTGATAATCAAAGTGATATTGCTATGAAAGGTAATCCAATTCAACACTTAATGACAAAGCACATCAGCATTAGGTACCATTTTATAAGGGAACATGTGGATGAAGGTAAAGTGGAATTGTATTTTGTTCCAACAGATCAATAACTAGAAGTTATCTTGACAAAACCACTATGTAAAGCTACTTTTATAAGATTGGTAAATAAACTTGGAATGGTTTCAGGTTCTTTCTCTAAATCTGCTTAGTTTTTGTACTCATGCATCAGACTTTATTATCAGTGTTTACCGATTGTATTATCTATATGTAATATGTGCTTAATTTGAAAATTCATTCAATGCTGATTGTTATCTGTTGTGGATTTATATACTCTAATAAGTCTTTTGAATGTTCTGTGGCTATTCAATCCAATAAGGATAACCGTGCTAGATGCTGACCTAGTAGTCTTTAACATACTAGAAATCCCATGTTTAAATTAGTTGTTTATGTGGAAACTCATTAACACAAGCAGATTCTGATATTGAGCTTAGTCAAGTTTACTTTGTATATCTTATTACTAAGTCACAAACTAGATTCTTGTTTCTTATCTGTCAAATTCTGATGTCAGTAAATTTAAAGAATGAACTAAGTGCTGATAAGCCTCACTTATCAAAAGAAAAGAAAAGAATAAAATTCAGGTACTTCTTTGAGATCTAGAGTAAAAATTCTGAAAAGAACACCCAAGTGCATTGGATGCAGTAAGTAATATCCATTAGAAAAGCAAAAAAATTTCTTGGTGACTTTTCACACTTTATGATTACTGGAGATATACTCTGATAACATCATAATTCTGATAAGCAGTCGTGACTCACCTACACTGAGAAGCCACTATAAAAGGAATTTCAAAAGATGCATAAAATGAGCACAAACAGTTGAGGTGGAATCATGCATAAATTTGTTCTATAATAGACATCATAACTGATGACAGATTTTAAGCATTTTTCTGAGTTATGCCTTATTTCTAAGATGTACTGAAGTTGATCAGAATTTAATCTTTATCTGATATTTTGCTGAATGCACACACTTTCACTCCATATGAATGATGAAAATTACTATAGTGATTAAGTTGTTTTTGACAAACAGTTAAGTATCATTTGCATAAATTCTGAAGACATGTTCTGATGGAAGTTCTGATGATTAGGCTCTGAATAAAACAAGTCAGTATTTGTATGAAGAATCACAGAAAAAGATATTTATTTTTTTCAGTACAGAAGCCATGTTCTGATGACTGTTAAAATCTGATATAAGTTAAGTTCTGATATTAAATCCTGATGGAATCTTTGATGCTTACGTGGCATTTTTTTTACTCAACTTATTTGTGGCAAATTCTGAAACAGTCATATTTAAATCAGAATAAATTTAGGTAAAATAAAAATAGTTATAATCATTATGTGTTAGTGGTTAACTTTTATGTCCTGAAAAATTGTATTTGCACTGTAATTATTACTTATTTTACGTGCCCATTAACTCCTATCAAGCCGTTTATTGACTGGTCACACGGTGCCAGGTGTAAAGTGTATATTATGCTTCAAAAATATAACTATTGAGTGGAGAGAGTATATATATGAGAGTTAACAGATTTTATAATCTTTTACTTACTTTTCTAATTTTCATCTCTCTTATTCTCTGAAGCGTTTTTTCAGGACTTGGAACAAACACTTTGCAAACGCTCTCCTTCTTACTTAATTTCTTCCAGTGATGGAACCAAAAGACGTAATTTTTAATGGGGCTCCATCGGAACATAGCAAGGCTGAAGCTCCATCGGAACTTCACTTCATTCAGGAATTTCTCGCTAATTCTGATATTGGGTACGCTCTGACCCAACCTGATGTGGTGCTCAAGGATCCCCAAGTATTATCTTTTCATCAGGGGAGAATGAGCATGTCGTGACATTGGTCACGGTTCGACAAGCACTGCAGCTGCCTGAGAACTACGTTTACTCTACTATTGAGGAGCCAGTTCTTCAAAATATGATGGCCAGTCTGGGGTATGAAAAGACATTGGCAAAGCTGGGTCAATTGAAGAGACCTTACATAAGGAGGGAATGGAGTTTCTTCTTTGACTACATTACCAAGGCTTTTGCCAAAAAATGTTCTAACTTCGATGTAATCCCCATATTCAGTCAACAAATCGGGTATGCTCTGATTAATCAAACTGATATTGATTATCAAAGTGCGCTCTTAGGTGTTTTTGGGGATAGGATGACAGAAGAAAGAAATATTGTTTATTTTTCTAGAGTCTGTCAGCTTATTTACAGCTTTTGTTGTGATGATAAGCCTCAATCAGCTAGTGAATTAATTCCATCATTCAGACTAGCTAAAAGAGCTTTTAATGACTTATTATCTATTGATAATAAGATGGTTGTGTTAAGACCCCTTCGAGTTCTTCTATCTGTCAAACAAGCCTTAATAATCTATGATCCAGTTAAATACACTGCACTATATCCTGATGTCTAACCATCAGAACCTCAACCATCAGCACCTACCACCTCTACACAAACACCTCAAACTTCTCAACCATCGGCTCAAATAACCAGACCTTCATCTTCTAAAACTTCTAAGAGGACAAAGTCTGTTCCTCAACCTCAACAAAAGAGAAGGAAGATGATTCTCAGAGATGAGTCTGAGAGTGAAGAGGAAATAATTGATGCACGAGTTCATTCATCTGAACCTGTGATAATTGAAGCTGATAATGTTACTTCTCAGAAAGAGAAAACAGCTCAAAGTTCTGATACTTTGAAAAGGAAATCTGTAAATTCTGATGCTGCTGAAGCAACTCCTTCATTGGCAAGGAGATTGAAGAAAATGAAGGCAAGGAGATATTTGGCTAAGGCTATATCAGAAGATACTGAAGAAGCTGTGGAAGGGGATCAGGAATCTCTAATCTCACAAGAACCAATTTTCATTGAAGCCCTTCCAGCTCAAGGCAAAGACCCGGCTAATGACACAGTAGTTACCCCTCATGTCTCTCCTATTAAAGCTACAGATGATGCTACAGAACAAACTGATAATTCTAAAATAGATATTCATAATTTGAATATACCTGAAGTTCATTATCTGGAAGCTCCATCTACATCAAAGACACCAGCTCTAGAGGTAAATTCTGCTCATCAGAATTTAGATGATGTTATTCCCGAATCTCCAGTTGCTTCACACACTGTTGAGCTATCAAAACAGAATGAGTCTTCTTCAAGTTTTGATGACAGTGTTTCTGTTGAGACTCCAGTACCTACTTTGGGCAAGGAATAATTGGTGAAGAAATTTGTTGAAAAGGAAGCACCTATTCCTTGGGATGATACTCACAGAGGTGTTGAGTGGACCAAGAAGTGGAATGAATCAGATTTCATTCCATGTTCTAAAGTTCTCACAGAGCATATTGCAAAAGCTGATGAGTTGCTCAGAAATGCTTATTTCAAGACACAACTCAAGATCATAGCTCTGTCTACAAAACATCTTCAAGGTCTACATACTGCTACTCATGAAAAGGTTGATACACTCAGAGAAAAAGCTGATAAGCTAGATCTACTGATCAAGCTTGACAAGAACAGGTATATCAGACCTATTTATGAAAAAGTTGAAACCATTGAGAAAACTCAAGAGAAGCAACAGGCCCCACTTGCTGAGGTTCTGGCTAATCAAGCTTCTAAGAAAGCTCAATTGGATGAAATCCAATCTTCAGTTGAACTTCTTCTTTCTCTCTTACTTCTTGATGATGCCAAAAAGGGGGAGAAGGTAGTTAAGTCCAAATGCTCACCTACTCAAGAACTAAAGAAAAAGGATGATAAATATGATGACCAGGGAAACTCTGAAAAGAGCAGAGGTCAAAGAAAATTTCAGGGAAAATCTTCTATTCAGAACAAGTCAAGTTCTGATGCTGTGAATGCTCAAAGATTGAAGTCAAGTGGTGATAAGCAAAGTCTGATGACAAGTTCTGATATCCTGATTCAGTCAGGATTTCAAGACTCTCAGAAGTTCTTATAAACTCTGAAGTTAAAGGGGAAGCAGACTACTGTTTATTACAAAGATCCTAAAATCTAGACACTTGATGAGTAGATAGCAAGAAGATTATTTCTGAAACACAATCCAGGAATGGATTTAGAAACTCTCAAGGAGGAAGAAGCTAGATTTGCTGCTGAGAAGACAAATCCTAAGTCTAAAACTTCTGATGCAAAGAAACCTCCAAGGCCTAAGGAGAAAGGCATTGTGATCAAGAAAAAGTCAAATTCTGAAATTTTAAAATTCAAGACTAGATCACAGACTGAGAGTAATCCCAAAGACAAAGGGAAAGGAAAAATTTATGAACCAACTAAGTCACTGGACTTAAAAACTTCCCAAGATCTGATGAAACCAGTGTGTAAAATGGTTCAAGGAACTGATGATAATCTTATTGAAGATGAAACTGTTCAAATTCTGAAAAGAAGAAAGATAATTGAATATTCTAAAACAACCTTTGACACTGCTCAAGCTGTTATTCAGAATAAAGGATAGGAAGGTACAGAAGAAACAACAAATTCTGATCAAGCTATCAAGACATCAACTACTGACATTACTCAAGTTGATTTGGATAAAATAACAATTGCTGATAAGAAGAAGCTGTTATGGAAGAAAGCTACTCCAGTTGAACCAAAATCCAATCTCATGATTAATCAACTTGCTACATTTGGGTTAAAATCCAAGCAACCTAGAGATAGAGCTGGATTAGGTTCTGATGAAGAGAAGATTCAAACAGGAGTAGAGGTTACTCTAAGAGATCCTTTCATATTGAAAGATAAACCATATGAACAAATCAAACAAAGGCACCTTGACAAGGTGTTGTCTGCTCAAGTTGTGATAGATGCTCATGATAAGGAGAATCTAAAAGAGAAATTGACCTTATTTCTCAATGATGGAAGGACTTATAGATTAGCTGACACTGATGTATTAAAGTAGTCTATTAGAGAACTTCAACATATTCATTATCTTCTGGAAGTAAAATATGATGTTACAAGAAGTGGTCAGAATACATTTTGAAGGCTATAAAAGATCTATTCAGAATCTCTGGTACAAAGACTTCTCAGTACAGTCCAATGATTACTGAAGGTAATGGAAGAGAAATTCCTATGCTAAAGAATTCTGCTAAGGTGGAAGTTATTCTGAAAGAAAGATACTTATATTATAATGAAAACTCTTCACATCCTAAGGTTATCACACTTGGTGATGGAATTGAAAGAACATCCATTCAAACTCTCAGAACAGCCATTCATCAAATTGGTGATAGTAAAGAAGAAGAACTGATGCAGGTTAAAGCACAGTTGGCTGAAGTTCTGAAGAAAGCTGAAGATAATCTGATAAATGATTTTGTTAAGAATAATTATGAATTCAGATTGATTCAGTGATGTTGGTAAAGCTGGATATTTTGTAAGTTGTTATCAATAGTCTTATTAAACTCTTATTGCATTTGAACTTAAATGTTTTTGACATTATCAAATCTATTAACTTGTACATTCTTGCATAATTTATAAGTTGGGGGAGATTGTTGGATATATTTGAGATGTCATGTCTAATATGTTTCATGTTTAGTTTTCAGAACTTAACTAACAATAAATATCAGTTCTTACTGGAATCAGGATTTACCGGAAGTCAGGACTTAAGGATATCAGGACTTAGATTATCAGAAGATGGATATCAGAACTTAAGTACTAGAGGACTAACAGTTAAGGAAGGAAGCTGATTTATAGGAAAGAAGATCAAGACTAATACAAGAAGTAGATATGTATGGAAAGAGTTAGAGGACTAGAAGAATTATATAAGATATCTGATTGCTATATTCTAGGAGATGAATTATATTTCATATCAATTAGAAGTTATCTTGTAACTGTGTGTCTATATAACATAGACGTAGGTTTACTCTATAAGAGTTACGATCACCGAGAAGATCATACAATTATAACCTAGCAGCTCTCGTGATAGTTGTTCATCACTTAGAGAGAACAGTTCCATTGTAACATAGTTTATTATATCGAATACATCAGTTTTCTGTTATTGGTGCTTTAAATCGATTTGATTGTATTCTACACTGTATTAAACCCCCTTCTACAGTGTTGTGTGACCTAACAAGATAAATAATTAATAAGGATAAGTTGTTGATTTAAAAATAGTGAATTAAATTATAAAAGAGTGATATATGGGATTTAATTAAATTTTTAATGGGAGAGATTAAAAACAGTATACTTATATAATTAGAAGAGAGAGCTAATACTATTAGGGTGAGATTGGAGTTGATCGAGTGAGGTTTCAAAGTTTGATCATCAAAGAGAACCGTAAAATCACTAGTATGTAGTTTATGGTGATATTTCAACTAGTTGGTGACTTTATAATGTTAATTAATTGTTTAAGTCTACAATCCTATATTTTATTAGTTTCTGGTAAATATATTTTTATGAGATTTTGCTTGATAG
Source organism: Apium graveolens (assembly GCF_009905375.1). Taxonomy (NCBI): domain Eukaryota; kingdom Viridiplantae; phylum Streptophyta; class Magnoliopsida; order Apiales; family Apiaceae; genus Apium; species Apium graveolens. The sequence goes on from NC_133653.1 coordinate 200,462,597, forward strand.
TGTAAGAATTAATTATCAGTTGAAAGATAAAACTATTAATAATAGGATTACATAATAAAATTGTTAAGAGTAGGGTACTACATTGGGAGTGGCTAAAAAAATACCCAAATTGAAAATATGGGTTAGGGTTTGTAATCATAAAAATGGGGTTTTTTTATTTAATGGAATACGAAGAGGTCGGGGATGATGCGACGATCGGATTAAGGGGTCTTTGGTGTTTGGAAAATAGTCGAAACGGAAATAACGATCTCTGCCCGTCGCAGACAATGTGACGAAGGTGGGTGGCAACGACGGATGGGTGAAACAAAGGGGAAAATGCAGGGAAAAGATTTGGTTCGATTCGAGGATCATTTTAATGGTTGTTTGCGGCTAAATGAGTGAGAGATGTGGGTGGTCGGAGAGGAAAAATGAGTGGTGGCGAGAGAAAGAGGTTTCACGAGGGAGAGATTAGAGGAAGAGAGGCCGAGAATTAAGGAAGTGAGCGTGGTCTCCGACACTTTTGTCGGTCGGTGGTTCGCCGAAAAGAATGGTGAGGGAGGAGTTAGGTGAAGGAGACTATGGTTGGGGAAGATGAGGGTATTCTGGTAATTTGATAATTAATAAAAAATAGATATTGTCGAGGTTTGGGAAGGTATTGGAAAGGTATTTTGTTTTATTAAAATTGGTGTTGTTGGTATAATTTAATGTATACATATTGTATTTAGAGGGTATTCTAGAATATATTAAAATGTGACATAAGAGTGTTGGTGGGTTAATTTGAGATTTGTTAGTGAGTAGTAAATAGCGGGAAATCATATTAGTTTTACGATAAATTAATTCCATTATTCGAAAGTAGAGTAAAATTTAATTGCAAAGTGAATCGAAGATTTTTTATCGAAAAGGATGGTTATTATTTAATAAAGCTATTTTATAAGCACAAATATATATTAATAATTAGAATTAATTTTAAATCAGTAAATATGGAAAATGATTAGTATACGCTAAAGGAACATTATTAAATTTTATTAAAATATGAAGTGAAATGTTTGTTCAATTTCTGTAATAATTTTTCAAAGTGTAATTATTGATCTATTAGTCAATATTTAAGAATTATTAAACTATTAAATAAAAATAGTATAAGAATTTGTGGTTTAATTATTTTGTACTGAAATATTGTGTGGATTATTATTTTTAGAATTTCTCCACGCGAGAAGTATTTAAGTACGAAAATGTGAGATTTCTTGAGCACTGAGCTAATAAACGGAAATATGGCAAGTTTTATCTCATCCCTTTCCTAATTTTGACGTTGGTAATTGTTGTGCTTGTTTTAATTTAAAATTTACAAGTTCATTATTTGAGCTTTATTCGCGATTATATTTAACTCGAAACACGTTCCCTCGTTCGAGATACCCGGTTAAAATGCCTTATTTATATTGACCAAATAAATGTATTTCCTTACGTGACTATCCCTGTTGTTCAGGACAATTTTTTTATTTCCTATTGATGGACATAAATTTCTATGTTAGTCTAATTTATTTCAAAGTCTTAAATCGATTTATTTTCTGGATCAATTTTTTAATTTTAATCAAGTTTTGAAATAATAATTTGTCAATTCATTAAACCCTTCCAAGTCTCATGATTGATAAATCGATTACTTATTCTACCTTTATTTTTTCACATATATATACAGGTCAATGTGGGGTTTGACCTCCGATTATATATATATATATATATATATATATATATATATATATGTATATATATATATATATGATTAAAGTTCTATGGAGTCCACCGTTTAATTTAAGTCCTCGGAGTCCATTTATATTTTGCAAATAAAATATTTTTTAAAATATGTTATTTTGCAAAACATGTTTCACAAATATCATTATTTCAATAAAATTATGCAAATCTCATACATTTACAAGTACAATATATTTGTTCTGCAACATGACCATTTATGTTCTACAAACTAAACGTATTTTGTAAAATAATATATTTTGTAATGTTATACTTGTAAAATGTATACAATGTGCAAGATTTTCAAAAAATAGTGGACTGCATATAACTTAACTTTCTCTCTCTATATATACATGAGTGATATAACCATTATTTATGATCAAAATTATTTTATTTTGTTTGCAGTTTTAACAGTCAAGAATCGGTATGACTAGTACCGCTTACTAATGTTTAGTCAATTGATATTTTATTTTTTAATAAGTATTTATCATTGATCTAACCATATAGAAATCATTATATATATATGTATATATATATATATAAATATATACATATATATATATTAGTGGTATAACCAGAGTTTCAGATCAAAATTATTTTATTTGGTTTGTCCTTTTAACATTCAAATATGAGCTTGATTAATACCACTATCTAGTGCTAAGTCCCATATTGATGTTTCGATTTTCATAAAAATATTTAGGAATGATCCAACCATATAGATGTCAAGATCCATATATAATAGTGATATGACAAAATTTTCAGAAAAAAATAAATTAAATTGGTTTCTATTTTGACAGTCAACCAGTGGTGACAAGTACATTTCACTCCTAGAGAAAAGTCAATAGACATCACCCTTTTAACATCAGTCGAAAAAAATTCAACCCGATGGTAAAGATATGTTTTTACATAGTATTTCAAAAATATAACCCTATATTTCGCATCGGTTGTGTTTTAACTGAAGTTAAACACTAACTTTCACATCGGTTGTTTTAGGACCGTTGTAAAAGTTTGGTATTCGCATTGGTCCTTAACTAACCGATGTCTCTGTTAAAATTTAAATAAAATAAAAAATAGAAGGTGGGGAATAAAAGGAAAGAATGTTAAAAATAAAAAAAATTGGTGCAAAATGCTGAAAATACCCATTTTGGTAGTGTTGTGCTGAAAATACCGTGTTGGATACCCATTTGCCATTTGGGTATTCTGTTTTGTACTAGATACCCATTTGTCAAATGGGTATCCATTTTTTTTCTTTTTTTTTTGTAATACGCATTTGCCAAATGCGTATCCCAATGGTAATATCCAAACCAGAAATGCGTATTTTTAATAATTTTCTTACATACCCAATTCTCAAATACGTATTACACTTACCCAATTTCAAAATGCTTAACCAAAACGATATTTTGAGCATATTTTTTGAAAATGGGTATTTTGAGCAAATTGAACCCCAAAATGGGTATTTTTAACCATTGTCCGGAATAATTCCTCCTCCTTTGTACATTGCCAAATATTTCCCCCGTTTCCCACATATTCACCAATTTCTTTTTCTCTTTTTCCCCGCTGTTTTTTCTCTCTTCTGACCAGATATACATCTCTCTCGCCCCCTTCTTCTCTCTATCTCATTCCTTAACATCACTCCCTATCTCTTTCCATCGCCGTTACCATCAATCAAGCCTTAATCGAGCAATCGAGTTTTGATATGTTCTACATACAACCCTAATCGAACATAATCAAGCCCTAATCAAGCTATAATCGAGTCAACCAATAGAGCCGTGATTTATAAGTATTTATCATATTTGTTTTTCTTTTTTCCTTTTGTTTTTTAATTGAGCCCTAATTTATAAGTATTTTTCAGATCTTGTTTCTCATCTTCGTGTACCCGCTTCTCATCTCCTTCTCAGATTTTGTAAGTCTTCGATTACACTTTTCATTTAATTAATATTTTCATGTATTTTTTGAATGTTTAAGTATGGTTGTAGTACGATACATGAATGTATTTTACTTGTATGCATTTTGAAGGGGTTAAGGTTAAAATTATACTTCATCTTTTAAGGGGTTTAGTGCGACTTAGACATTGCTGGAATGAAGCTTCACTTAGACTTTCAGAAGCTCTTAGAGTGATTGCTACTATTTTATACCAAGAAAGTTACTGTGTATTAATTTTACTGAAGCTTTGTGTTCTAATGATACATGTTTTCAGTTTCTCTTGTAGGGACGATTTAATTTCCAAGGGATTCAAACTATAGCTGTAAGGTACTTGGTGAATTAACATCTGAATGAATAGGATAACAATGTAGAACCTTTTTTAATTCTATTATAGTTGCACAATTTATTTAGCAGCCACATTTTTGTTGAAAATTTAATACATAGGATGCTATGTGGCGACCTATTTTTATTGAAGTGTTCAGTCCTGTAGGTTTGTGAACCATTAAACTTTTCGATAAACCACAACTAGTTTATTTATTAATCACTTGATCACTAATAATGTATCGAACTTAATTAATTTGTGTTTACACGTCATTTACTTGTTGGACTTTTTCAATATGCCTCATAGTATCTTAAACTCTTATACACCACTTCTCTTGAGCAGAATATACTTGCATCACAATGCTAAATGCCTATAATTACATGTGTTAATTACATCAGATAAGACATTGTTCAGGCCAACATCAGCGACACCTGATCTCATAAAAGAGACAATACTAGCAATAAAATGAGGCGCGCCATTTCCCAATGGAAGCAGAGTAGTACGAGCTATAGATGGAGAAAGAATAAGAATTTTTGACAGATTTTCGACGGAAGGATAGAAGTACTCAGAAGCTGTATTAGCAAGTAAATAAAACAAAAAAACAAGCCAGAGGAGAAGAAGGGAATAGCCCAACACAGGGAACTACCCACAGCTGCAGTAAAAGATTTCAAAGCAGTTTATATAACCTTTTGGCTTGCATGATTTGTTTGATCTAATGTATACACACTTGGACTGATAATCAGTGTAGTTGTACAGAGTAGAGGAGCCATCATCTTGGACTAAGAAATTTGAAGATTGTGTGAGAACTGCAAGCAGAGATGCACCAAAAGCCCGGGCCCGAAAATTTGGCCCGACCCGATCCGGTCAAAACCCGGTCAAGCACGGCCCGGTCAAAGCCCGGGCTTGGGGCCTCGACGGGCCCTATATTTTAGGCAAACCCCGGCCCGGCCCGGCCCGGTTAAAAGCCTAGGCGTCCGGCCCGATTAAAAGCCCGAAAAAGCGGCTAATAATCAGATTATTCTAATATATTTTCTTATATATTTATAAATTCACATTTATATATAAATATAAATAATACTTGAAACACATACTAAAAAAATAACTACGTAAAATTATTATGTGAACTATAATTATATATTCTTAATAATCTAATATAATATTAAAAATATTATATTATATATATAATGAAAACAATAATTTGATTTAAAATATTTATAAATAGATTATTTTAATTTTTCTTAATAAATAAAGAACACATTTAAACTATATTTAGGTATAAGTAATACACGTGTTTTGTTTTGTTTTGTAAAAACAGAAAATTATAACTTGTCTTTGAAAATATTTAGATCATATGAATCTTATAAAACTTTAAAAAAGGGAAGAAATATAATAATAAAAAACTATTACAATTCAAACTTTAAATCTAATAAAATACATTATTATACCTAAATATATAATTTAATTATTCTATTATTGTATTACATAATAAGTAATTAAATAAAAAATTGAATTATAATTATATATACTTAAATATTATAAATAATATTAAAAGTGCTATGTATATATAATGCAAGTAACAATTATCTTAATAAAAATAAATATAAGTAACAATTAACAAATTATTTGTTAATTGGGTTAGGGTAGTATCATTTTCTTTAAAAAAAATTGAAATAGGTAAGTTCGATTAAAAATATTTTTGAATAGATAATTTTACGCATTTATATTGTATTTAAGGATAAATATTATATTTGGTTTGCTTCATTTGATAAAATGGAAAATTATTTTAAAAAATTTTGCGCACATTAATCCTATAAAACATAAAAACTAGGAAGAAATATAATCATAATAATAATAATAAGAATAATAATAATAAGAATAATAAAAACTATTAAAATTAAAAATTGAAATACAAATCTTATAAAATATATTTAAAAGTACTTTGAAAATTAGGTGTAAAATATTTTTTTCAAAATTATTACTAGAACCGAAAAATTATAAAATATTATTAGATGAGCGGTAAATACAATCTCAAACAACTTTTCAATTCATGATTAAATTTCATAAGATTAGGAAAAGAAAATATATAAATAAAAAAAATAATTACATAACCATATTATGTGATATGGTTAAAATATTCTGTTTGCAAATTTGTGATGTGAAAAAAATCAAACAAATAAACTAAACTATAATGCATATGTTATGTTTTACGTTATTAATTTCAAATAAAAAAATATAATAATATGATCATCATGTAAATAAAGTTATTTGAATAATAAAAAATAATGGTATTTTTGATAAAAAAATATTGATATTAAAAAGTAAATAACTCAACTCATTCTGTAAAAAAAAATCTTATATAAAAAATAGTTATAGTTTGATCATCATGACTATAATAATATAATATTGTAATTAAGATTTAGTGATGAGGACTAATATTATAATTAGTAATTAATCATTAAAATATAATATAGGGTCACACATCACCCATATGTCATCATTATCATTTAAATAAAGTTATTAGAATAAAAATAATAGTACTTTTGGTAAAAGATATTTATATCAAAAAGTAAATAAGCCAACTAATTTGGTCAAAAAATAATTCTTATGTAAAAAATTATTTATAAATTTTAATGTGCATGGCACAACTGTAAAATTAATTTTTTATATTAGTAAATAATGAAAATATTTACTATATATTTGGTTATGAATATTACAAATGCTATAAATAATAAATTTTAAAAAGAAATTTAATAATTACAAAAAAATAATACAACTTAAAATAAATACAATTTTAATAAAATGAAAAATAATACCATTACAAAGTATGTTTTTTAAATGTTATTACCAAAACCGAGAATCTAAAAAATATTATTATCAAGTAATGTACAAACTACAATCAACATTTCAATTTAGTGACCAAACTCCTTTAATCATGTGTCACAATCAAATTCAAAAATGTAATAGCAACTAAATGAAAAAGTTTGAAAAATATTTTTTTTAAAAAGAAATCATTTAAAAAGAAATATGAACAAATATATATTACATGTTATTAGAATGTTAAAATATTTAAGAAAAAAATAAAAGAATATTTTGTATAATTGTGAAATACAGTTATACATATTATTAACACTTTAAAATCCGTAATTTTTATAAAAAAATTATTAATATATTATATAAATGTTGTCCTGATAGAATATAAAAATGTAATAATAAGTAAATATATAACTAAAAAATTTAAGGAATAAAATTTTTGTATTAAAATTTAGTAAAATAAAAAATAATTATTAATTTTAATTTTTTATAAAAATATTTAGAATCATCGTGCATCGCCGGTATAAAGCTAGTATAAATAATACTTTAAACACATACATATATATATTACATATTTGTGATTAATAATATTATTTATATACTTTGTTGCACAAATAATGAAAAAAGATATAATAAGTACACTATATATATTTGGATATCATTGTTATAAGAATGATAAACAATTTGTTTTATAAACATGTTTATTTTTTGGCAAACTTAAATGTTTTCAACAAATTAATGTTTTCATAAAATATTCCATATAAACTAATATATTTTTAGGATGATCTAGTTGCAGTCTGCAGGTGATGTTTAATTGGAGAAAGCATATAAGTTGGTAGTTAAATAACATGACAATAATAAAATTAAGTATGTATTAGAGACGTGAGGAAGTTCATGGTATTGATGAGAGAAAAATTAAAGTGCTAAAGCTAGGATTTAAAGCAGTCCATGGATTATGGAAAATAACTTAGTGTCTTTTGAGGAAGTATTAATTCTGATAGTCTGTCAAATCTCAATCATGTTCATAGAATTATTTTACAATGAGACAAAGTAGATGAGGGAGGTGCAAAGGATTTAAAGGTGTCGTCAAAATCCAACTTGTATTTTTTGGCATCTGGCATTTTTAATTGCCGACCTGAAGGTGTATTTTGTAGTATGGCAGAAAAGTATGTGGTTGCATTAATTCCTTGTTATATTAGCTAGCTTTTCTTTTTAACATGTACTAGTCAACTCTTTTTAATGAGTTCCTCTGTTAATAAGCAGCATATATACGTTTATCGTTGATACAAATCACAATATTTATTCTTCATGGTTTTATTATTAAATATGACTTCTTTATGGCAGTGCAGTGGTGTAATTGGATTTTTGACCTGTTCAAGTGAAGGCACACCTGTGGATTTTAGGAACCCTGCAACAGTATTGAGATGTTAGATGGAGCCCTTAATTATAGGTGGGAACTTAGGTTCTACAATTCTGACTTAATAACATCCTTGGCTCAGATTTTCTGTCTGGGTTATCTTGTTCAATATTTTTCTAAACTCTTATACTACTATTTCATATATTCCGGCAAGTATTTTGCTTTGCGCATTATTCTTCAGTGGGAATATTTTAAATAGTCAACTATGCAAACATTACTTTGAAACAGTTCTTTTAATCTTTTCCCCTTATTTTAGTCGTCATAAATATCCAAATACACGTTGAAACATTAGTCAGTAGCTTGGTCTGATGTACTTGTTTACCACTATTTGTTTAAGCCAATGTCAGGCAACTGTCCCTCCAAATTTTGCTCTAAAATGTCTGGTTTCAACATTCCTAGATGTCATGATTTGCAATACTAAAGGAGTGTTAGATTAATGTTTGCTATAATTTTTATGCCTCAGATTTAACAGTTTATGGGAGCTGTTACTTTGTGCCATCTTTAGCAGATTCAAAAACTCAGGTGTTAAACTTATTTTTAGCTCAACTAGTGGATATCCTTTCCGGTGATGATATTCAGGTGTTTAAGCGTTTTGGGCTAGCAAAGCTGTTGCACTCAAAGCACTTGCTTCTTCGGGATCTACTTGAAAATCTACTTTAAACAACCCATTTAAACTAATAGTAACTCCTCATACCACCTTTCATAATTTTTTAATCAGTATATTATTCTTTTATCTCAATACATACATGACTATTTTACTAAATTTGGCACGAGTGTTTTCATGCAGCTGATGTCTGGGGTGACTTTTGACAACAGTTTTCAACTAATGTGAAAAAGAAAATACATTTTCTCACTACGCCATAAGTGCACAAAGGCAACCCCTACTATACAGTTGCATAAGGCTTAAATGGTGTTGCATAAGGTAATAGGCAACAACAGGAAGGGTTGCCAATGTGGACGTGGTAAATAAAATTGGACATCTTAGGTTTAGTAGTCACACGTGCCCTGCTCCAAAGACTACTACCTTCTCTTGTTGAGTTTAATTTTCATTTATTTTTACTTTCATTTTTTTATGAAAAACTATTTTAGTAAACATACATAAAGAGAAAACACAAGCATGGTGGATGCACACATGCGTCCAATGACTAAAAACATCTCATAAACAAACAAAATTTAAAACATTTGTTTTGAAAATGGTGTATCTTATAAAGTTTTGGTCGACATGCTGTATTTTGAAAAAAATGCTGAAACATGATGTAATGAGATTATGTTGTATGGTTGTATGACAAATTTACTTTTGCTCTATTGATATTGACTTAGTATCTAAGTTATTATTGGTAGAAACAAGTTTTGAGTACATTCTAAGTTTAAATTTTTGACTTAATTTTCAAAGGGGTTAAGCAAGGATTTAATGCTTAATCAACTATAACATATCACATATTTCTCTATTTTTTTATAATCATGGAAGGGTGGAGTAAGTCATCTTATAATATAGCCAAAGTAAACTCTAAGGGTGCGTTTGATAGGAATAGAATGAGCTTCTATAGGAGTGCATCAATGAGAAACAGTGGAAGGGAATAAATTAAGGGGGCTAGGTATGGTAGTGCCACTCTTTGTGGAACTTTGGGTCCATATTTTATGGGATAAAGTTGGCTTGGGAGATAAGTGATACAAAATATGTTGTCGTACAATTTGATTCTCAAAAGGCGGTGAATGAAGTTAATAATATAAATCCAAATTTTGCCTTGCTGAATTTGGTGGTGTTGATCAAAAATATGGAGAATGAGGCTTGAGAGTCATGTCACATTAAGCATATTTCTAAAGCTAAAAATGAGGTTATTACTACTCTTGTATGAGAATGCTCTCAACTTGATGTTAAAGGTGGAGTCATGGAGCTTGCTAGCTGTTGTCCCTCCTTTCATATAAAAACCATTTTTGTTGTTGATCTTGCCTTATTGCCCTACTTATCCCTTCATGCCCTATTTGTTAGTTTATGTTCATTCTAAGTCTGTGAAACAAGATTGCAGTGTGTATTATTAAATAAAATTATTTCAATGGCTATATATTTCATGGCTCAATCTTAGCAATTGAATCTTAACCTTTCAATCTCGAACGTTCATTTCAAAAGTGCCCTAAACGTAGCTTCTTTGGAACTCAAATCCATTTTGGGCGCCTATGTAAAGAGTGACAGTACACTCTTTTTTTGTTTTTATCATTTTCTGGCAAGTAAACACAAAATTCTAGGAAAAATATTGTTGATATAGTTATGTTGATATAGTTAATTTGTTAGATAAGGGGTCATCATCGGCAACTAGTGTGACCATTACGGTTGAGTAATAAATAATCTGTTTCCGATAATATTTAATGCGTCCAAAATCTATTATTTTTACTTGAGGGACTCAAATGAATATTCAATACCTACGTTTAATTTGATAATTGACTCGTGCTATTTTAATAAAACCAATTGTTATGCTAATTGGTCCAATTTTAGCTTTTGTGTAAGAAAGGGTGTATATGTAATTATAATTTGTACTTTCTACATTTAAAATTTTAGGTGATATTCCCTTAAGTTGTAAATTAATTCTTAAAGTGATAAGAAGTATTTCATTATTTTTTGAGAAAAAGAATAATAGAGGAATAATTTGGCATAAGTATAGAGTACAAATCTTGTCATCATTTTATTTTATTTTATTTCGACCTTTTTATTATCAAATTATTCAATTTTTTTTAAAAAAATTAGTTTTTGAAAATCTATAAAGTCTTTATTTCATAAAATATTTCCTAAATATTTTGGGACTTCAGTTAATTTTCTTAAAGGTGAGTTTTTAATTATTTTCCTAAATTGTATTTTCTTTTCTATTAAATGAGTAAATAGGAAATTATAGCTAAATTATAATTAATTAGAAAACTCTAGATTTATGTAGGGTGTTCTAGGGAATACTAAACCACTATGGTTAGCCATTAGATTAATGTTAACTCTATTTAAATTTTTGTGTAAAAATGTGGGACTCCATACCCATTTCACTTCTCTTATAATCAAATTTCAAAAAAATAGTAATATAATTATCATAAGTAAAGTGTAATTCGGTAAAAGAGAGGGTAGCAATTGAGTGAAGTGTTAGCTATTGTGTTGGGTGGTGAAGTAGATTCTATAAGTTCTTGATCATTCCTTCTTGTAAAGGTAATCCTAATCTGGTTGATTTCATTTTCGTTGTTTTAATTATTATTTTAGGTACTTATTTTTTGTAATTAAATCACTTTATTGTGGAGTTGTATTATAATCCTAATCGATGCTCTGCTATTAATATGTAATAGGAACTCATGAATATTTAATTATCATGAACTGTTTTTGTTTAATTATTGGATCTTAGTATTTTCTTAACATGATTATTGGTAATTAGCAATTGATGAGAGGATTCGTAATTGGCTTTGGAGTTCGTCCAACAAAAGAGGTCCAACCCAAGATCCATAAATACATATATGTGTAAGTAGAATAATAAAAATAGAAGTAGTAATTGATTAATTGGGGTTTATTGAATTGGGTGAAAAATGAAGTTGGGGGTTTTTGATTATTGATTGTTGGATGGTAATTAGGAGGTAAACATTTGGGCGTATGTGTTTGTGATGTGTTGGGGAGGAGGCGGAGCCACCACGGAGGCGGTGGTGGTGGTGATCGGCGAAGGCGAGAGAGGAGATAGAGAAAGGGGGGACGAGAAAGAGGACAGAAAGAGAGGAGAGAAGATGAGAGAAAGAGGAGAGAGTGAGAGAGAGGAGAGGCCCATAGAGAGATAGAGAAACGGGGAGAGGGAAAGACTTACCGGAGTTTGGCCGGAAAATCAACTCCGGGGTTTCATTTTTGAAATGGTTTGGATAAAATTATAGATCGGGAAATAGGGATTAAACTGAAGGAAGAAAAATTGAATTTCGACACCCACTGGAAACCACCACTGAGCGGTAGCCACCGCCGGTGCCTTCATGGCAATGATGTTGGCGAGGAGAGAAGAAGGGGGTAGTTTGGTAATTCAGTAAATTGATTAATTTTTTTAAAATTTTAAAAGAAGTGGGTATTATTGGATTAATAAGTAAAAGATATGTTGGATATATTTGAGATGTCATATCTAATATGTTTCATGTTTAGTTTTCAGATCTTAACTAACAGGAAATATCAGTTCTTACTGGAATCAGGACTTAAGGATATCAGGACTTAGATTATCAGAAGATAATATCAGAAGATGGATATCAGAACTTAAGTACTGGAGGACTAACAGTTAAGGAATGAAGCTAATTTACAGGAAAGAAGATCAAGACTAATATAAGAAGAAGATATGCATGGAAAGAGTTAGAGGACTAAAGACTTATATAAGATATCTAGTTGATATATTTTAGGAGACATATTCCATATCAACTAGAAGTTATCTTGTAACTGTGTTTCTATATAAACACAGACATAGGTTTACTCTATAAGAGTTACGATCATCGAGAAGATCATACAATTGTAACCTAGCAGCTCTCGTGATATTTGTTCATCACTGAGAGAGAACAGTTCCATTGCAATAGAGTTATTATATCGAATACATCTATTTTCTGTTACTGGTGCTTTAAATCGATTTGATTGTATTCTACACTGTATTCAACCCCCTTCTACAGTGTTGTGTAACCTAACAAGTGGTATCAGAGCCTCTCTGTTAACACACATACAGTAAAGATCCAAAACAATCATGTCTGAAGAAGCAGAAAATCCAATCTAGCCCGCCAAAACTGAAGAAACTCCAAAGACTCAAACCCATATTCAGTATGAGACTATCAGGGTTCCCATGTTGAGACCTTCTGAGTATCCCATATGGAAAGTGAAGATGGCTAGGTTTCTGGAAACTACAGATCCAAAATACCTTGACAGAATTAATGAAGGACCCCATAAGCCAACCAAGCTCTCTGTTGTAGTTGCAGATTAGCCAGCAAAGACCATACCAAAGGAGAAAAATGAATACACAGCTGAAGATATCTCATCTATTTCCAAGGATGCAAAGGTAAGGCATTTGCTGCATAGTGTCATTGATAATGTCATGTCAAATAGGGTAATTCAATGCAAGACTGCAAAGGAGATATGGGATGCTTTGGAGACAAGGTGTCAGGGAACTAATGCAATCAAGAAAAATGAGGACTATACTCACTCAAGAGTATGAGCACTTTGACTCAAAAAGTGATGAGTCTTAACTGACTTATATGACAGGTTTGTCAAACTCTTGAATGATCTGTCACTGGTGGACAAGGAATATGACATTGAAGATTCAAATCTGAAATTCCTTTTTGCTCTTCCTGAAAGTTGGGATTTGAAAGCTACTATTCTAAGAGATAACTATGGTCTTGATGAACTTGAGATGGAATGCTCAAGACTTATGAACTTGAGATGGATCAAAGAAGCAAGAGACATGGGAGAAAGTCAAGAATAGTTGCTCTTAATGCTGAGGAGGAATCCCCCAAAGTGGTTGTCTCGAAGAAAGGAAAAGGAAAAGCATCATAAAGTCTGATTCAGAATCATCAAGTTCTGATGATGATGATTCAGAAACTGAAAGTCTACCTGAAGTAGATGCTGATGAAGAGATGATGAAGCTGTGTGCTCTTATGATGAAGGGTATCATAAAGATAACCTACAGGAAATTTAGAAGGGGAAAGAAGTTTCCAGGAAAGGTTGAAGTCGTGATAAGAAGGGCTTCAGAAAATCTGAAGGCAAAGGAGGAAAGTCTGACAGAGATTACTCAAATGTTAAATGCTATAACTGTGGTGAGAAAGCCACATATCTCCTGACTGCACGAAAGGAAAGAGTGATAAAGGCAAGGCTCTTGTCAAAAAAAGAAAACCTGGACAGACACCTCAGATTCTGAAGATGAGGAGAACTCTGGCTTGATGGCAAATACTGATAGCAGTTCTGATGCTGCTGAGTTAAAGGTACCTTAAACAACTTATGCCTTTCATATTGATGATATTACTGAGTTGATGTTATATCTTAAAACCATGTTTATTAGCTATAGAGATCAAACTTTAACATGCGAAAGATCAACTTCTGAAAATCTTGCTTTTAAAAAGAGGAATGATTATTTAGAAAAAGAGTTAGTTATGTTCCATCAAACTCAGAAGGATATAGATGATGCTTCTATGTTAGAGATGAAGTGCTAAAAATGAATAAATCTCTAAAAACTGACTTAGAAAAGGAGAGAGAGATTATCAGGACTTGGACTAACTCTGGCAGAGCAACTCAGGATATACTAAGTAGTGGAAACTGGAAAGACTTAGGTTATGGAGATGAGAAAAGTGAAAAGGAACTGAAAGCTAAGCCAAAGATAATCCTGTTAAATTTATAGCTAAAACTGTAAAGTCTGATTCTGAAAAGATGAAAGATATTAAGATAGAAGTGATAGCAGAGTCAACTTCTGACAAATTAGAACATGATAAACCAACTGAAGTTAACATAGGCTTAATGACAAAAAGCAGCTTAAATATAAGCTAAAAGAGGTTACGAGTGTAAACAAGGTAAAGGTAGCTAGGAAAATAGGAATGGAAAGGAAGGTGTGAATAAAAGTAACAATTATATGCCTATTCCTAATGCTCCTAGAAAAATGCTATAACTGTCGAAACTCTAACCATCTGGCTTCTTTTTGTAGGAAGAATAAGAATATAAACTCCTTACCTTCAAAGTCAAGCTATGAGTCAGTCTGTTAGATTTAGCCACAAAATCCTTGTTTCATTGTGGTAAGTATATGACTTCCATTTATACTTGTAAAAAATCATAGTTTGTACTATGATTATTATCAGACAAAACCTTCTTTGAAGAAAGTTTTTAATTCCTTCTAGTGTAAAGTATGATGCAAAGTCTGCTACTCTTAATGCAAATAAGAAAATTAGCATAAACTCTGATGTTAAATCCACTGCAAATGTTAACAAACTTAAAAGGCCAAAGGATCCAAGCAAGTCTGGGTCCTTAAAACTAACCATTAGTGGTCTTTGTGATTGCAGGGCAACGGAAGAACATCCTAGTTCTCGAAGTGGATGTTCAGGACATATGACTGGAAATAAAGCCCTGCTATCAGATTTGGAGAAAGCTGGCCCAGAAGTTTCTTATGGAGATGGCAACATTGGAAAAACTCTGGGATATGGCAAGATCAATCTTGGGAATGTCATCATTGAAAAGTAGATCTTGTCTCAGGACTTAAACACAATCTGTTGAGTATAAGTCAAATCTGTGATAGAGGTTATCATGTGGATTTCTTTGAAGAACACTGTGAAGTTATAAGTAATTCAACAGGCAAAGTGGTCTGAAAGGATACATGCATGGTAACATTTATGAAGCCAGACTTTCAACAAGTACTGATGGTTCTGCAATCTGTCTGTTGAGTAGAGCATCAATTGAAGAAAGCTGGAATTGGCACAAGAAACTCTCTCATTTAAATTTCAATAATATAAATGATCTTGTAAAGAAAGATCTTGTGAGAGGACTGCCAAAAACAGTATTTGCTCCTGATGGCCTTTGTGATTCATGTGAGAAGGCAAAACAAAGAAAATCTTCTTTCAAGAGCAAATTCAGTCATTCTTGAGCCTTATCACCTACTGCATGTTGATCTATTTGGTCCAACAATGTCATGTCTATTACAAAGAAGAAATATGCTATGGTTATAGTGGATGAGTTCACAAGGTACACTTGGGTGTACTTCTTGCACAAGAAGACTGAAACTGCATCTACCCTAACTGATCATGTAGACAGCTGGATAAATTGATCAAAGATTCTGTTAAAATCATAAGGAGTGATAATGGCACTGAGTTCAAGAATTTCATGGAAGAGTTCTGCAAAGATCATGGAATCAAACAGGAATTTTCTGCACCTGGAACTCCACAGCAAAATGGAGTTGTAGAAAGAAAGAACAGACTCTCATTGAAGCTGCACGAACAATGCTTGATGAAGCAAAACTGCCAACCTATTTTTGGGCTGAGCTGTGCAGACTGCTTGTTTTACACAAAATGCTACACTCATAAACAAGCATGGAAAAACACCATATGAGATGGTGAAGAAAAGAAGCCAAATCTGAAATACTTTCATGTATTTGGTTGCAAGTGTTTTGTTCTTAAGACTCATCCTGAAAGCTGTCAAAATTTGATCTAAAAGCTGATGAAGGAATTTTTGTTGGATATCCACTTTCCAAAAGCCTTCAGACTCTACAATTTGAGAACAAGAGTTGTCATGGAATCTATCAATGTCTCTTTTGATGATAAGAAGATTACTGGACTTGAAGATTTCGATGATCATGATCAGCTGAGATTTGAGAATGAAGACTTAAATCCTGATCCTGTAAGTTCTGATGGATTAAGTTCTGATGTCATTGAAACTGTGGTAATAACTCCAAAGGAAAATGCACCTCAGGGGGAGCAAGCTGAAGAACCTACCACATCTCAAGACTCTCGAGAAGCATCAGAACCTGTCACTGCTCTTCAAGTTCTGATTCATCTAGTTCTGATGAGCCAAATTCTGATAATTCTGGAAGCTCTGATTCTTCAACTCCTGAAAAATCAAATTCAATCTGAAGTCTCAGAGAGCATATCTACAGGGGAGCATCAGAAAATGCTGATGGAGACAGCATGGATCATGGGGGAGGATCCAGTTCTAGAGATCAACTTCCATCTACAAGGAAGTGGACTAAAGCACATACACCTATTTAATCATTGGAGATCCTGAAGCAGGTGTCAGAACTAGAACTGCAACTTCAAATGAATGTCTCTACATTCTTTTCTATCTCATACTGAACCAAGAAAGTGGAAAAGCTCTTCAAGATGCTGATTGGGTGCAAGCAATGCAGGAAGAGTTAAATGAATTTGAAAGAAATAAAGTCTGGACCTAGTGCCAAGACCAAAGAACATCAGTTGTTGGTACAAAATGGGTGTTCAGAAACAAAACTGACAGTGATGGCATAATTACAAGAATAAAGCAAGACTGGTTGCTAAAGGCTACTCTCAATATGAGGGTATTGATTATGATGAAACATTTGCACCAGTTGCTAGATTAGAAGCCATAAGGATCTTTTTGGCTTATGCTGCTCATAAGAAGTTTAAAGTCTTTCAAATGGATGTAAAAAGTGCTTTCTCAATGGAGAATTGGAAGAAGAATTATGTTGAACAACCTCCAGGCTTTGTAGATCCTAAATTTCCCAATCATGTCTACAGGCTTGAGAAAGCACTTTATGGCCTTAAGCAAGCTCCAAGAGCATGGTATGAGACTTTAGCTCAATTCCTTCTGGAAAGTGGATTTCACAGAGGCACAATTGACAAGACTTTATTCTACCTCAACCATGGAAAGACTTACTTTTGGTACAGATATATGTTGATGATATCATATTTGGTTCTACTAATTCCAAACTGTGTGAGAAGTTTGCAAAGCTAATGCAGTCAAGATATCAAATGAGTATGATGGGAGAACTCAGCTATTTTCTGGGCTTCAAGTCAAGCAAACTGAAGAAGGCACTTTTATCTGTCAATCCAAGTATACCAGAAGTTTACTGAAGAAATTTGGAATGCAAGATTGTTCAACTGCATCCACTCCCATGGCCACTGCAACCAAGTTAGATAAGGATACTGGTAAATCAATAGATATTACTAACTACAGAGGTATGATTGGCTCCTTACTCTATCTAACTGCAAGTAGACCTGATATCATGTATGCTACCTGTTTTGTGTAAGATTTCAGGTGATCCAAGAGAACCTCACTTATTAGCTGTGAAAAGAATTTTCAAGTACCTTAAGGGTACAGATCTAGGTTGTGGTATCCTAGGTAATCAATTTCAAGCTAATTGGTTACTCAGATGCAGATTTTGCAGATGCAAAATAGACAGGAAAAGCACTAGTGGAAGCTGCCAATTTCTTGGAGGCAGATTGGTTTCTTGGTTTAGCAAGAAACAAAAGTCAATTTCCACATCAACTACAGAAGCTGAATATATTGCTGCAGGAAGCTGTTGTGCACAGATTCTTTGGATAATAATCAGTTACTGGATTATGGGTTAAATTTTCTAAAATCCCTATTACTGTGATAATCAAAGTGTATTGCTATGAAGGTAATCCAATTCAACACTCAATGACAAAGCACATCAGCATTAGGTACCATTTCATAAGGGAACATGTGGATGAAGGTAAGTGGAATTGCATTTTGTTCCAACAGATCAACTAGAAGTTATCTCTGACAAAACCACTATGTAAGCTACTTTTATAAGATTGGTAAATGAACTTGGAATGGTTTCAGGTTCTTTCTCTAAATCTGCTTAGTTTTTGTACTCATGCATCAGACTTTATTATCAGTGTTTACCGATTGTATTATCTATATGTAATATGTGCTTAATTTGAAAATTCATTCAATGCTGATTGTTATCTGTGTGGATTTATATACTCTATAAGTCTTTTGAATGTTCTGTGGCTATTCAATCCAATAGGATAACCGTGCTAGATGCTGACCTAGTAGTCTTTAACATACTAGAAATCCCATGTTTAATTAGTTGTTTATGTGGAAACTCATTAACACAAGCAGATTCTGATATTGAGCTTAGTCAAGTTTACTTTGTATATCTTATTACTAAGTCACAAACTAGATTCTTGTTTCTTATCTGTCAAATTCTGATGTCAGTAAATTTAAAGAATGAACTAAGTGCTGATAAGCCTCACTTATCAAAAGAAAAGAAAAGAATAAAATTCAGGTACTCCTTTGAGATCTAGAGTAAAAATTCTGAAAAGAACACCCAAGTGCATTGGATGGTAAGTAATATCATTAGAAAAGCAAAAAAATTTCTTGGTGACTTTTCACACTCTATGATTACTGGAGATACTCTGATAACATCATAATTCTGATAAGCAGTCGTGACTCACCTACACTGAGAAGCCACTATAAAAGGAATTTCAAAAGATGCATAAAATGAGCACAAACAGTTGAGGTGGAATCATGCATAAATTTGTTCTATAATAGACATCATACTGATGACAGATTTTAAGCATTTTTCTGAGTTATGCCTTATTTCTAAGATGTACTGAAGTTGATCAGAATTTAATCTTTATCTGATATTTTGCTGAATGCACACACTTTCACTCCATATGAATGATGAAAATTACTATAGTGATTAAGTTGTTTTTGACAAACAGTTAAGTATCATTTGCATAAATTCTGAAGACATGTTCTGATGGAAGTTCTGATGATTAGACTCTGAATAAAACAAGTCAGTATTTGTATGAAGAATCACAGAAAAAGATATTTATTTTTTTCAGTACAGAAGCCATGTTCTGATGACTGTTAAAATCTGATATAAGTTAAGTTCTGATATTAAATCCTGATGGAATCTTTGATGCTTACGTGGCATTTTTTTTACTCGACTTATTTGTGGCAAATTCTGAAACAGTCATATTTAAATCAGAATAAATTTAGGTAAAATAAAAATAGTTATAATCATTATGGTTAGTGGTTAATTTTATGTCCTGAAAAATTGTATTTGCACTGTAATTATTACTTATTTTACGTGCCCATTAACTCCTCTCTAGCCGTTTATTGACTGGTCACACGGTGCCAGGTGTAAAGTGTATATTATGCTTCAAAAATATAACTGTTGAGTGGAGAGAGTATATATATGAGAGTTAACAGATTTTATAATCTTTTACTTACTTTTCTAATTTTCATATCTCTTATTCTCTGAAGCGTTTTTTCAGGACTTGAACAAACACTTTGCAAACGCTCTCCTTCTTACTTAATTTCTTCCAGCGATGGAACCAAAAGACGTAATTTTTAATGGGGCTCCATCGGAACATAGCAAGGCTGAAGCTCCATCGGAACTTCACTTCATTCAGGAATTTCTCGCTAATTCTGATATTGGGTACGCTCTGACCCAACCTGATGTGGTGCTCAAGGATCCCCAAGTATTATCTTTTCATCAGGGGAGAATGAGCATGTCGTGACATTGGTCACGGTTCGACAAGCACTGCAGCTGCCTGAGAACTACGTTTACTCTACTATTGAGGAGCCAGTTCTTCAAAATATGATGGCCAGTCTGGGGTATGAAAAGACATTGGCAAAGCTGGGTCAATTGAAGAGACCTTACATAAGGAGGGAATGGAGTTTCTTCTTTGACTACATTACCAAGGCTTTTGCCAAAAAATGTTCTAACTTCGATGTAATCCCCATATTCAGTCAACAAATCGGGTATGCTCTTATTAATCAAACTGATATTGATTATCAAAGTGCGCTCTTAGGTGTTTTGGGGATAGGATGACAGAAGAAAGAAATATTGTTTATTTTTCTAGAGTCTGTCAGCTTATTTACAGCTTTTGTTGTGATGATAAGCCTCAATCAGCTAGTGAATTAATTCCATCATTCAGACTAGCTAAAAGAGCTTTTAATGACTTATTATCTATTGATAATAAGATGGTTGTGTTAAGACCCCTTCGAGTTCTTCTATCTGTCAAACAAGCCTTAATCTATGATCCAGTTAAATACACTGCACTATATCCTGATGTCTAACCATCAGAACCTACCACCTCTACACAAACACCTCAAACTTCTCAACCATCAGCTCAAACAACCAGACCTTCATCTTCCAAAACTTCTAAGAGGACAAAGTCTGTTCCTCAACCTCAACAAAAGAGAAGGAAGATGATTCTCAGAGATGAGTCTGAGAGTGAAGAGGAAATAATTGATGCACGAGTTCATTCATCTGAACCTGTGATAATTGAAGCTGATAATGTTACTTCTCAGAAAGAGAAAGCAGCTCAAAGTTCTGATACTTTGAAAAGGAAATCTGTAAATTCTGATGCTGCTGAAGCAACTCCTTCATTGGCAAGGAGATTGAAGAAAATGAAGGCAAGGAGATATTTGGCTAAGGCTATATCAGAAGATACTGAAGAAGCTGTGGAAGGGGATCAGGAATCTCTAATCTCACAAGAACCAATTTTCATTGAAGCCCTTCCAGCTCAAGGCAAAGACCCGGCTAATGACACAGTAGTTACCCCTCATGTCTCTCCTATTAAAGCTACAGATGATGCTACAGAACAAACTGATAATTCTAAATAGATATTCATAATTTGAATATACCTGAAGTTCTTTATCTGGAAGCTCCATCTACATCAAAGACACCAGCTCTAGAGGTAAATTCTGCTCATCAGAATTTAGATGATGTTATTCCCGAATCTCCAGTTGCTTCACACACTGTTGAGCTATCAGAACAGAATGAGTCTTCTTCAAGTTTTGATGACAGTGTTTCTGTTGAGACTCCAGTACCTACTTTGGGCAAGGGAATAATTGGTGAGAAATTGTTGAAAAGAGGAAGCACCTATTCCTTGGGATGATACACTCACAGAGGTGTTTAGTGACCAGAGTGGAATAATCAGATTTCATTCCATGTTCTAAAGTTCTCACAGAGCATATTTCAAAAGGCTGAGGTTTGCTCAGAAATGCTTATTTCAAGACACAACTCCAGATCACTAGCTCTGTCTACAAAACATCTTCAAGGTCTACATATGCTACTCATGAAAAGGTTGTACACTCAGAGAAAAAGCTGATAAGCTAGATCTACTGCTCCAGCTTGACAAGAACATGTATATCAGACCTATTATGAAAATTTGAAACCATTGAGAAAACTCAGAGAAGCACAGGCCCCACTTGCTGATGTTCTGGCTAATCAAGCTTCTAAGAAAGCTCAATTGGATGAAATCCAATACTTCAGTTGAACTTCTTCTTTCTCTCTTACTTCTTGATGATGCCAAAAGGGGAGAAGGTAGTTAAGTCCAAATGCTCACCTACTCAAGAACTAAAGAAAAAGGATGATAAATATGATGACCGGGAAACTCTGAAAAGAGCAGAGGTCAAAGAAAAAGTTCAGGGAAATCTTCTATTCAGAACAAGTCAAGTTCTGATGCTGTGAATGCTCAAAGATTGAAGTCAAGTGTGATAAGCAAAGTCTGATGACCAAGTTCTGATACCTGAGTCAGTCAGGATTCAAGACTCTCAGAAGTTCTTACAAACTCTGAAGTTAAAGGGGAAGCAGACTACTGTTTATTACAAAGATCCTAAAATCTAGACACTTGATGAGTAGATAGCAAGAAGATTATTTCTGAAACACAATCCAGGAATGGATTTAGAAACTCTCAAGGAGGAAGAAGCTAGATTTGCTGCTGAGAAGACAAATCCTAAGTCTAAAACTTCTGATGCAAAGAAACCTCCAAGGCCTAAGGAGAAAGGCATTGTGATCAAGAAAAAGTCAAATTCTGAAATTTTAAAATTCAAGACTAGATCACAGACTGAGAGTAATCCCAAAGACAAAGGGAAAGGAAAAATTTATGAACCAACTAAGTCACTGGACTTAAAAACTTCCCAAGATCTGATGAAACCAGTGTGTAAAATGGTTCAAGGAACTGATGATAATCTTATTGAAGATGAAACTGTTCAAATTCTGAAAAGAAGAAAGATAATTGAATATTCTAAAACAACCTTTGACACTGCTCAAGCTGTTATTCAGAATAAAGGATAGGAAGGTACAGAAGAAACAACAAATTCTGATCAAGCTATCAAGACATCAACTACTGACATTACTCAAGTTGATTTGGATAAAATAACAATTGCTGATAAGAAGAAGCTGTTATGGAAGAAAGCTACTCCAGTTGAACCAAAAAATCCAATCTCCATGATTAATCAACTTGCTACATTTGGGTTAAAATCCAAGCAACCTAGAGATAGAGCTGGATTAGGTTCTGATGAAGAGAAGATTCAAACAAGGAGTAGAGGTTACGTCTAAGAGATCCTTTCATATGAAAGATAAACCATATGAACAAATCAAACAAAGGCACCTTGACAAGGTGTTGTCTGCTCAAGTTGTGATAGATGCGCATGATAAGGAGAATCTAAAAGAGAAATTGACCTTATTTCTCAATGATGGAAGGACTTATAGATTAGCTGACACTGATGTATTAAGTAGTCTATTAGAGAACTTTCACACTATCATTATCTTGTGGAAGTAAAATAGTGATGTTACAAGAATTGGTCAGAATACATTTTGAAGGTTATAAAAGATCTATTCAGAATCCTGGTACAAAGACTTCTCATTACAGTCCAATTGATTACTAAGGTGATGGAAGAGAAATTCCTATGCTGAAGAATTCTGCTAAGGTGAAGTTATTCTGAAAGAAGATACTTATATTATAATGAAACTCTTCACATCCTACGGTTATCACACTTGGTGATGGAATGAAAAGAACCATCCATTCAAACTCTCAAAACAGCCATCATCAAATTGGTGATAGTAAAGAGAAGAACGGATGCAAGGTTAAAGCACGTTGGCTGAAGTGCTGAAGAAAGCTGAAGATAATCTGATAATGATTTTGTTAAGAATAATTATGAATTCAGATTGATTCAGTGATGTTGGTAAAGCTGGATATTTGTGTAAGTTGTTATCAATAGTCTTATTAAACTCTTATTGTATTTGAACTTAATGTTTTTGACATTGTCAAATCTATTACTTGTACCTTCTTGCATAATATAAAGTTTGGGGGGAGACGTGTTGGATATATTTGAAGATGTTCCATGTCTAATAGTGTTTTCATGTTTAGTTTTCAGAACTTAACTAACCATAAATATCAGTTCCGTTACTGGAATCAAGGAATTTACCGGAAGTCAGGGACTTAAGGATATCGAGGACCTTAGATTATTGCAGAAGATGGATATCGAAACTTAAGTACTGGAGGGACTAACAGTTAGGAAGGACGCTGAATATTTATAGGAAAAGAATGATGCAAGACTAATACAAGAGTAGATATGTATTGGTAAAGTAGTTAGAGGACTAGAAGAATTATATAAGTATCTGATTAGACTATATTCTAGGAGATGAATTATATTTCATATCAATTAGAAGTTATCTTGTAATGTGTGTCTAATATAACACAGACGTAGGTTTACTCTATAAGAGTACGATCACCGAGAAGATCATACAATTATAACCTAGCGCTCTCGTGATAGTTGTTCATCACTTAGAGAACAGTCCATTGTAACATAGTTTATTATATCGAATACATCAGTTTTCTGTTATTGGTGCTTTAAATCGATTTGATTGTATTCTACACTGATTAAACCCCCTTCTACAGTGTTGTGTGACCTAACAAGATAAATAATTAATAAGGATAAGTTGTTGATTTAAAAATAGTGAATTAAATTATAAAAGAGTGATATATGGGATTTAATAAATTTTTAATGGGAGAGATTAAAAAACCAGTATACTTCTATAATTAGAAGAGAGAGCAATACTATTAGGGTGAGATTGGAGTTGATCGAGTGAGGGTTTCAAAGTTTGGATCATCAAAGAGAACCGTAAAATCACTAGTATGTAGTTTATGGTGATATTTCAACTAGTTGGTGACTTTATAATGTTAATTAATTGTTTAAGTCTACCAATCCTATATTTTATTAGTTTCTGGTAAATATATTTTTATGAGATTTTGCTTGATAGTGTAAGAATTAATTATCAGTTGAAAGATAAAACTATTAATAATAGGATTACATAATAAAATTGTTAAGAGTAGGGTACTACATTGGGAGTGGCTAAAAAAATACCCAAATTGAAAATGGGTTAGGGTTTGTAATCATAAAAATGGGGTTTTTTTATTTAATGGAATACGAAGAGGTCGGGGATGATGCGACGATCGGATTAAGGGGTCTTTGGTGTTTGGAAAATAGTGAAACGGAAATAACGATCTCTGCCCGTCGCAGACAATGTGACGAAGGTGGGTGGCAACGACGGATGGGTGAAACAAAGGGGAAAATGCAGGGAAAAGATTTGGTTCGATTCGAGGATCATTTTAATGGTTGTTTGCGGCTAAATGAGTGAGAGATGTGGGTGGTCGGAGAGGAAAAATGAGTGGTGGCGAGAGAAAGAGGTTTCACGAGGGAGAGATTAGAGGAAGAGAGGCCGAGAATTAAGGAAGTGAGCGTGGTCTCCGACACTTTTGTCGGTCGTGGTTCGCCGAAAAGAATGGTGAGGGAGGAGTTAGGTGAAGGAGACTATGGTTGGGGAAGATGAGGGTATTCTGGTAATTTGATAATTAATAAAAATAGATATTGTCGAGGTTTTGGGAAGGTATTGGAAAGGTATTTTGTTTTATTAAAATTGGTGTTGTTGGTATAATTTAATGTATACATATTGTATTTAGAGGGTATTCTAGAATATATTAAAATGTGACATAAGAGTGTTGGTGGGTTAATTTGAGATTTGTTAGTGAGTAGTAAATAGCGGGAAATCATATTAGTTTTACGATAAATTAATTCCATTATTCGAATAGAGTAAAATTTAATTGCAAAGTGAATCGAAGATTTTTTATCGAAAAGGATGGTTATTATTTAATAAAGCTATTTTATAAGCACAAATATATATTAATAATTAGAATTAATTTTAAATCAGTAAATATGGAAAATGATTAGTATACGCTAAAGGAACATTATTAAATTTTATTAAAATGAAGTGAAATGTTTGTTCAATTTCTGTAATAATTTTTCAAAGTGTAATTATTGATCTATTAGTCAATATTTAAGAATTATTAAACTATTAAATAAAAAGTATAAGAATTTGTGGTTTAATTATTTTGTACTGAAATATTGTGTGGATTATTATTTTTAGAATTTCTCCACGCGAGAAGTTTTAAGTACGAAAATGTGAGATTTCTTGAGCACTGAGCTAATAAACGGAAATATGGCAAGTTTTATCTCATCCCTTTCCTAATTTTGACGTTGGTAATTGTTGTGCTTGTTTTAATTTAAAATTTACAAGTTCATTATTTGAGCTTTATTCGCGATTATATTTAACTCGAAACACGTTCCCTCGTTCGAGATACCCGGTTAAAATGCCTTATTTATATTGACCAAATAAATGTATTTCCTTACGTGACTATCCCTGTTGTTCAGGACAATTTTTTTATTTCCTATTGATGGACATAAATTTCTATGTTAGTCTAATTTATTTCAAAGTCTTAAATCGATTTATTTTCTGGATCAATTTTTTAATTTTAATCAAGTTTTGAAATAATAATTTGTCAATTCATTAAACCCTTCCAAGTCTCATGATTGATAAATCGATTACTTATTCTACCTTTATTTTTTCACATATATATACAGGTCAATGTGGGGTTTGACCTCCGATATATTATATATATATATATATATATATATATATATATATATATGATTAAAGTTCTATGGAGTCCACCGTTTAATTTAAGTCCTCGGAGTCCATTTATATTTTGCAAATAAAATATTTTTTAAAATATGTTATTTTGCAAAACATGTTTCACAAATATCATTATTTCAATAAAATTATGCAAATCTCATACATTTACAAGTACAATATATTTGTTCTGCAACATGACCATTTATGTTCTACAAACTAAACGTATTTTGTAAAATATATATTTTTAATGTTATACTTGTAAAATGTATACAATGTGCAAGATTTTCAAAAAATAGTGGACTGCATATAACTTAACTTTCTCTCTCTATATATACATGAGTGATATAACCATTATTTATGATCAAAATTATTTTATTTTGTTTGCAGTTTTAACAGTCAAGAATCGGTATGACTAGTACCGCTTACTAATGTTTAGTCAATTGATATTTTATTTTTTAATAAGTATTTATCATTGATCTAACCATATAGAAATCATTATATAATATGTATAATATATATATAAATATATACATATATATATTAGTGGTATAACCAGAGTTTCAGATCAAAATTATTTTATTTGGTTTGTCCTTTTAACATTCAAATATCTTGATTAATACCACTATCTAGTGCTAAGTCCCATATTGATGTTTCGATTTTCATAAAATATTTAGGAATGATCCAACCATATAGATGTCAAGATCCATAATAATAGTGATATGACAAAATTTTCAGAAAAAAATAAATTAAATTGGTTTCTATTTTGACAGTCAACCAGTGGTGACAAGTACATTTCACTCCTAGAGAAAAGTCAATAGACATCACCCTTTTAACATCAGTCGAAAAAATTCAACCCGATGGTAAAGATATGTTTTTACATAGTATTTCAAAATATAACCCTATATTTCGCATCGGTTGTGTTTTAACTGAAGTTAAACACTAACTTTCACATCGGTTGTTTTAGGACCGTTGTAAAAGTTTGGTATTCGCATTGGTCCTTAACTAACCGATGTCTCTGTTAAAATTTAAATAAAATAAAAAATAGAAGGTGGGGAATAAAAGGAAAGAATGTTAAAAATAAAAAAATTGGTGCAAAATGCTGAAAATACCCATTTTGGTAGTGTTGTGCTGAAAATACCGTGTTGGATACCCATTTGCCATTTGGGTATTCTGTTTTGTACTAGATACCCATTTGTCAAATGGGTATCCATTTTTTTTCTTTTTTTTTTGTAATACGCATTTGCCAAATGCGTATCCCAATGGTAATATCCAAACCAGAAATGCGTATTTTTAATAATTTTCTTACATACCCAATTCTCAAATACGTATTACACTTACCCAATTTCAAAATGCTTAACCAAAACGATATTTTGAGCATATTTTTTGAAAATGGGTATTTTGAGCAAATTGAACCCCAAAATGGGTATTTTTAACCATTGTCCGGAATAATTCCTCCTCCTTTGTACATTGCCAAATATTTCCCCCGTTTCCCACATATTCACCAATTTCTTTTTCTCTTTTTCCCCGCTGTTTTTCTCTCTTCTGACCAGATATACATCTCTCTCGCCCCCTTCTTCTCTCTATCTCATTCCTTAACATCACTCCCTATCTCTTTCCATCGCCGTTACCATCAATCAAGCCTTAATCGAGCAATCGAGTTTTGATATGTTCTACATACAACCCTAATCGAACATAATCAAGCCCTAATCAAGCTATAATCGAGTCAACCAATAGAGCCGTGATTTATAAGTATTTATCATATTTGTTTTTCTTTTTTCCTTTTGTTTTTAATTGAGCCCTAATTTATAAGTATTTTTCAGATCTTGTTTCTCATCTTCGTGTACCCGCTTCTCATCTCCTTCTCAGATTTTGTAAGTCTTCGATTACACTTTTCATTTAATTAATATTTTCATGTATTTTTTGAATGTTTAAGTATGGTTGTAGTACGATACATGAATGTATTTTACTTGTATGCATTTTGAAGGGGTTAAGGTTAAAATTATACTTCATCTTTTAAGGGGTTTAGTGCGACTTAGACATTGCTGGAATGAAGCTTCACTTAGACTTTCAGAAGCTCTTAGAGTGATTGCTACTATTTTATACCAAGAAAGTTACTGTGTATTAATTTTACTGAAGCTTTGTGTTCTAATGATACATGTTTTCAGTTTCTCTTGTAGGGACGATTTAATTTCCAAGGGATTCAAACTATAGCTGTAAGGTACTTGGTGAATTACATCTGAATGAATAGGATAACAATGTAGAACCTTTTTTAATTCTATTATAGTTGCACAATTTATTTAGCAGCCACATTTTTGTTGAAAATTTAATACATAGGATGCTATGTGGCGACCTATTTTTATTGAAGTGTTCAGTCCTGTAGGTTTGTGAACCATTAAACTTTTCGATAAACCACAACTAGTTTATTTATTAATCACTTGATCACTAATAATGTATCGAACTTAATTAATTTGTGTTTACACGTCATTTACTTGTTGGACTTTTTCAATATGCCTCATAGTATCTTAAACTCTTATACACCACTTCTCTTGAGCAGAATATACTTGCATCACAATGCTAAATGCCTATAATTACATGTGTTAATTACATCAGATAAGACATTGTTCAGGCCAACATCAGCGACACCTGATCTCATAAAAGAGACAATACTAGCAATAAAATGAGGCGCGCCATTTCCCAATGGAAGCAGAGTAGTACGAGCTATAGATGGAGAAAGAATAAGAATTTTTGACAGATTTTCGACGGAAGGATAGAAGTACTCAGAAGCTGTATTAGCAAGTAAATAAAACAAAAAAACAAGCCAGAGGAGAAGAAGTGGAAATAGCCCAAACACGGGAACTACCCACAGCTAGCAGTAAAAGATTTCAAAGCAGGTATATAAACCTTTTGGCTTGCATGATTTGTTGATCTAATGTATACACACTTGGACTGATAATCAGTGTAGTTTGTACAGAGTAGAGGAGCCATCATCTTGGACGAAGAAATTTGAGAGATTGTGTGAGAACTGCAAGCAGAGATGCACCAAAAGCACCGGGCCCGAAAATTTGGCCCGACCCCGATCGGTCAAAACACGGTCAAGCACGGACCGGGGTTCAAAGCCCGGGCTTGGGGCCATCCGAGGCCCCCCCGGCCACTATATTTTAGGCAAACCCCGGCCCGGCCCGGCCCCGTTTAAAAGAGCCTAGGCGTCCCTGGCCCGATTAAAGCCCGAAAAAGCGGCTACTAATCAGAGTATCTATATAGTTTCTTATATATTTATAAATTCACATTTATATTATAAATATAAATAATACTTGAAACACATACTAAAAAAATAACTACGTAAAATTATTATGTGAACTATAATTATATATTCTTAAATAATCTAATATAATATTAAAAATATTATATTATATATATAATGAAAACAATAATTTGATTTAAAATATTTATAAATAGATTATTTTAATTTTTCTTAATAAATAAAGAACACATTTAAACTATATTTAGGTATAAGTAATACACGTGTTTTGTTTTGTTTTGTAAAAACAGAAAATTATAACTTGTCTTTGAAAATATTTAGATCATATGAATCTTATAAAACTTTAAAAAAGGGAAGAAATATAATAATAAAAACTATTACAATTCAAACTTTAAATCTAATAAAATACATTATTATACCTAAATATATAATTTAATTATTCTATTATTGTATTACATAATAAGTAATTAAATAAAAATTGAATTATAATTATATATACTTAAATATTATAATATATTAAAAGTGCTATGTATATATAATGCAAGTAACAATTATCTTAATAAAAATAAATATAAGTAACAATTAACAAATTATTGTGTTAATGGGGTTAGGGTAGTATCATTTTCTTTAAAAAAAATTGAAATAGGTAAGTTCGATTAAAAATATTTTGAATAGATAATTTTAACGCAATTTATATTGTATTTAAGGATAAATATTATATTTGGTTTGCTTCATTTGATAAAATGGAAATTATTTTAAAAAATTTTGCGCACATTAATCCTATAAAACATAAAAACTAGGAAGAAATAATAATCATAATAATAATAATAAGAATAATAATAATAAGAATAATAAAAACTATTAAAATTAAAAATTGAAATACAAATCTTATAAAATATATTTAAAAGTACTTTGAAAATTAGGTGTAAAATATTTTTTCAAAATTACTTACTAGAACCGAAAAATTAGAAAATATATTAGATGAGCGGTAAATACAAATCTCAAACACTTTTCAATTCATGATTAAATTTCATAAGATTAGGAAAAGAAATATATAAATAAAAAAAAATAATTACATAACCATATTATGTGATATGGTTAAAATATTCTGTTTGCAAATTTGTGATGTGAAAAAAAATCAAACAAATAACAAACTATAATGCATATGTTATGTTTTACGTTATTAATTTCAAATAAAAAAATAGAATAATATGATCATCATGTAAATAAAGTTATTTGAATAATAAAAAATAATGTATTTTTGATAAAAAAATATTGATATTAAAAGTAAATAACTCAACTCATTCTGTAAAAAAAAATCTTATATAAAAATAGTTATAGTTTGATCATCATGACTATAATAATATAATATTGTAATTAAGATTTAGTGATGAGGACTATATTAATTAGTAATTAATCATTAAAATATAATATAGGGTCACACATCACCCATATGTCATCATTATCATTTAAATAAAGTTATTAGAATAAAAAATAATAGTACTTTTGGTAAAAGATATTTATATCAAAAAGTAAATAAGCCAACTAATTTGGTCCAAAAAAATAATTCTTATGTAAAAAATTATTTATAAATTTTAATGTGCATGGCACAACTGTAAAATTAATGTTTTATATTAGTAATAATGAAAATATTTACTATATATTTGGTTATGAATATTACAAATGCTATAAATAATAAATTTTAAAAAGAAATTTAATAATTACAAAAAAAATAATACAACTTAAAATAAAATACAATTTTAATAAAATGAAAAATAATACCATTACAAAGTATGTTTTTTAAATGTTATTACCAAAACCGAGAATCTAAAAAATATTATTATCAAGTAATGTACAAACTACAATCAACATTTCAATTTAGTGACCAAACTCCTTTAATCATGTGTCACAATCAAATTCAAAAATGTAATAGCAACTAAATGAAAAAGTTTGAAAAAATATTTTTTTTTAAAAAGAAATCATTTAAAAGAAATATGAACAAATATATATTACATGTTATTAGAATGTTAAAATATTTAAGAAAAAAATAAAAGAATAATTTTGTATAATTGTGAAATACAGTTATACATATTATTAACACTTTAAAATCCGTAATTTTTATAAAAAAATTATTAATATATTATATAAATGTTGTCCTGATAGAATATAAAAATGTAATAATAAGTAAATATATAACTAAAAAATTTAAGGAATAAAATTTTGTATTAAAAATTTAGTAAAATAAAAAAATAATTATTAATTTTAATTTTTTTATAAAAAATATTTAGAATCATCGTGCATCGCCGTATAAAGCTAGTATAAATAATACTTTAAACACATACATATATATATTACATATTTGTGATTAATATATTTATTTATATACTTTTGTTGCACAATAATGAAAAAAAGATATAATAAAGTACACTATATATATTTGGATATCATTGTTATAAAGAATGATAACACAATTTGTTTTATAAACATGTTTATTTTTGGCAAACTTAAATGTTTTCAACAATAATGTTTTCATAAAATATTCCATATAAACTAATATATTTTTAGGATGATCTAGTTGCAGTCTGCAGGTGATGTTTAATTGGAGAAAGCATATAAGTTGGTAGTTAAATAACATGACAATAATAAAATTAAGTATGTATTAGAGACGTGAGGAAGTTTCATGGTATTGATGAGAGAAAAAATTAAAGTGCTAAAAGCTAGGATTTAAAGCAGTCCATGGATTATGGAAAATAACTTAGTGTCTTTTGAGGAAGTATTAATTCTGATAGTCTGTCAAATCTCAATCATGTCATAGAATTATTTTACAATGAGACAAAGTAGATGAGGGAGGTGCAAAGGATTTAAAGGTGTCGTCAAATCCAACTTGTATTTTTTGGCATCTGGCATTTTTAATTGCCGACCTGAAGGTGTATTTTGTAGTATGGCAGAAAGTATGTGGTTGCATTAATTCCTTGTTATATTAGCTAGCTTTTCTTTTTAACATGTACTAGTCAACTCTTTTTAATGAGTTACTCTGTTAATAAGCAGCATATATACGTTTATCGGTTGATACAAAATCACAATATTATTCTTCATGGTTTTATTATTAAATATGACTTCTTTATGGCAGTGCAGTGGTGTAATTGGATTTTGACCTGTTCAAGTGAAGGCACACCTGTGGATTTAGGAACCCTGCAACAGTATTGAGATGTTAGATGGAGCCCTTAATTATAGGTGGGAACTTAGGTTCTACAATTCTGACTTCATAACCTCCTTGGCTCAGATTTTCTGTCTGGGTTATCTTGTTCCATATTTTCTCAACTCTCATACTACTATTTCATATATTCCGGCAGTTATTTGCTTGCGCATTATTCTTCAGTGGGAATATTTTAAATAGTCCAACTATGCAACACATTACTTTGAAACAGTTCTTTTAATCTTTTCCCTTATTTAGTCGTCATAAATATCCAAATACACGTTGAAACAGTAGTCAGTAGCTTGGTCTGATGTACTTGTTTACCACTATTGTTTAAGCCAATGTCAGGACAACTGTCCCTCCAAATTTTGCTCTAAAATGTCTGGTTTCAAACATTCCTAGATGTCATGATTGCAATACTAAAGGAGTGTTAGATTAATGTTGCTATAATTTTTATGCATCAGATTTAACAGTTTATGGGAGCTGTTACTTTGTGCCATCTTTAGCAGATTCAAAAACTCAGGTGTTAAACTTATTTTTAGCTCAACGAGTGGATATCCTTTCCGGTGATGATATTCAGGTGTTAAGCGTTTTGGGCTAGCAAAGCTGTTGCACTCAAAAGCACTTGCTTCTTCGGGATCTACTTGAAAATCTACTTTAAACAACCCATTTAAACTAATAGTAACTCCTCATACCACCTTTCATTAATTTTTTAATCAGTATATATTCTTTTATCTCAATACATACATGACTATTTTACTAAATTTGGCACGAGTGTTTCATTGCAGCTGATGTCTGGGGTGACTTTTGACAACAGTTTTCAACTAATGTGAAAAAGAAAATACATTTTCTCACTACGCCATAAGTGCACAAAGGCAACCCATTACTATACAGTTGCCATAAGGCTTAAATGGTGTTGCCATAAGGTAATAGGCAAAACAGGAAGGTTGCCAATGTGGACGGTGGTAAATAAATTGGACATCTTAGGTTTAGTAGTCCACACGTGCCCTGCTCCAAGACTACTACCTTCTCTTGTTGAGTTTAATTTTCATTTATTTTTACTTTCAATTTTTTTATGAAAAACTATTTTAGTAACATACATAAAGAGAAACACAAGCAGGTGGATGCCACACATTTCAGGCTTCCAATGACTAAAAACATCTCATAAACAAACAAAATTTAAAACATTTGTTTGGAAAAATGGTGTATCTTATAAAGTTTGTTCGACATGCTGTATTTTGAAAAAAATGCTGAAACATGATGTAAATGAGATTATGTTGTATGGTTGTATGACAAATGTACTTTGCTCTATTGATATTGACTTAGTATCTAAGTATATATTGGTAGAAACAAGTTTGAGTACATTCTAAGTTTAAATTTTTGACTAATTTTCAAAGGGGTTTAAGCAAGGATTTAATGCTTAATCAACTATAACTATCACATATTTCTCTATTTTTTTTATAATCATGGAAGGGTGGAGTAAGTCATCTTATAATATAGCCAAAGTAAACTCTACGGGTGCGTTTGATAGGAATAGAATGAGCTTTCTAGGATGCACAATGAGAAAAGTGGAAGGGAATAATTAAGGGGGCTAGGTATGGTAGTGCACTCTTGTGGAACTTTGGTCCATATTTTATGGGATAAAGTTGGCTTGGGAGATAAGTGATACAAAAATCTGTTGTCGTACAATTGATTCTCAAAAGGCGGTGAATGAAGTTAATAATATAAATCCAAATTTTGCCTGCTGAATTTGGTGGTGTTGATCAAAATATGGAGAATGAGGCTTGAGAGTCATGTCCACATTAAGCATATTTCTAAAGCTAAAAATGAGGTTATTACTACTCTTGTAGAGAATGCTCTCAACTTGATGTAAGGTGGAGTCATGGAGGCTTGCTAGCTGTTGTCCCTCCTTTCATATAAAAACCATTTTTGTTGTTGATCTTGCCTTATTGCCCTACTTATCCCTTCATGCCCTATTTGTTAGTTTATGTTTCATTCTAAGTCTTGTGAAACAAGATTGCAGTGGTGTATTATTAAATAAAATTATTTCAATGGCTATATTTCATGGCTCAATCTTAGCAATTGAATCTTAACCGTTTCAATCTCGAACGTTCATTTCAAAAGTGCCCTAAACGTAGCTTCTTTTGGAACTCAAATCCATTTTGGGCGCCTATGTAAAGAGTGACAGTACACTCTTTTTTTGTTTTTATCATTTTCTGGCAAGTAAACACAAAATTCTAGGAAAAATATTGTTGATATAGTTATTGTTGATATAGTTAATTTGTTAGATAAGGGATCATCATCGGCAACTAGTGTGACCATTACGGTTGAGTAATAAATAATACTGTTTCCGATAATATTTAATGCGTCCAAAATCTATTATTTTTACTTGAGGGACTCAAATGAATATTCAATACCTACGTTTAATTTGATAATTGACTCGTGCTATTTTAATAAAACCAATTGTTATGCTAATTGGTCCAAATTTTTAGCTTTTGTGTAAGAAAGGGTGTATATGTAATTATAATTTGTACTTTCTACATTTAAAATTTTAGGTGATATTCCCTTAAGTTGTAAATTAATTCTTTAAAGTGATAAGAAGTATTTCATTATTTTTTGAGAAAAAGAATAATAGAGGAATAATTTGGCATAAGTATAGATACAAAATCTTGTCATCATTTTATTTTATTTTATTTCGACCTTTTTATTATCAAATTATTCAATTTTTTTTAAAAAAATTAGTTTTTGAAAATCTATAAAGTCTTTATTTCATAAAAATATTTCCTAAATATTTTGGGACTTCAGTTAATTTTCTTAAAAGGTGAGTTTTTAATTATTTTCCTAAATTGTATTTTCTTTTCTATTAAATGAGTAAATAGGAAATTATAGCTAAATTATAATTAATTAGAAAACTCTAGATTTATGTAGGGTGTTCTAGGGAATACTAACCACTATGGTTAGCCATTAGATTAATGTTAACTCTATTTAAATTTTTGTGTAAAAATGTGGGACTCCATACCCATTTCACTTCTCTTATAATCAAATTTCAAAAAAAATAGTATAATTATCATAAGTAGTGTAGATTCGGTAAAAGAGAGGTAGCAATTGAGTGAAGTGTTAGCTATTGTGTTGGGTGGTGAAGTAGATTCTATAAGTTCTTGATCATTCCTTCTTGTAAAGGTAATCCTAATCTGGTTGATTTCATTTTCGTTTGTTTTAATTATTTATTTTAGGTACTTATTTTTTGTAATTAAATCACTTTATTGTGGAGTTGTATTAATAATCCTAATCGATGCTATGCTAATTAAATATGTAAATAGGAACTCATGAATATTTAATTATCATGACTGTTTTTTGTTTAATTATTGGATCTTAGTATTTTCTTAACATGATTATTGGTAATTAGCAATTGATGAGAGGATTCGTAATTGGCTTTGGAGTTCGTCCAACAAAAAGAGGTCCAACCCAAGATCCATAAATACATATATGTGTAAGTAGAATAATAAAAATAGAAGTAGTAATTGATTTAATTGGGGTTTTATTGAATTGGGTGAAAAAATGAAGTTGGGGGTTTTTGATTATTGATTGTTGGATGGTAATTAAGGAGTAAACATTTGGGCGTGTGTTTGTGATGTGTTGGGGAGGAGGCGGAGCCACCACCGGAGGCGGTGGTGGTGGTGATCGGCGAAGGCGAGAGAGGAGATAGAGAAAGGGGGACGAGAAAGAGGACAGAAAGAAGGAGAGAAAGATGAGAGAAAGAGGAGAGAGTGAGAGAGAGGAGAGGCCCATAGAGAGATAGAGAAACGGGGAGAGGGAAAGACTTACCGGAGTTTGGCCGGAAAATCAACTCCGGGGTTTCATTTTGAAATGGTTTGGATAAAATTATAGATCGGGAAATAGGGATTAAACTGAAGGAAGAAAAATTGAATTTCGACACCCACTGGAAACCACCACTGAGCGGTAGCCACCGCCGGTGCCTTCATGGCAATGATGGTGGCGAGGAAGAAGAAGAAGGGGGTAGTTTGGTAATTCAGTAAATTGATTAATTTTTTTAAAATTTTAAAAGAAGTGGGTATTATTGGATTAATAAGTAAAAGATATGTTGGATATATTTGAGATGTCATATCTAATATGTTTCATGTTTAGTTTTCAGATCTTAACTAACAGGAAATATCAGTTCTTACTGGAATCAGGACTTAAGGATATCAGGACTTAGATTATCAGAAGATAATATCAGAAGATGGATATCAGAACTTAAGTACTGGAGGACTAACAGTTAAGGAAGAAGCTAATTTACAGGAAAGAAGATCAAGACTAATATAAGAAGAAGATATGCATGGAAAGAGTTAGAGGACTAGAAGACTTATATAAGATATCTATTGATATATTTTAGGAGACATATTCCATATCAACTAGAAGTTATCTTGTAACTGTGTTCTATATAAACACAGACATAGGTTTACTCTATAAGAGTTACGATCATCGAGAAGATCATACAATTGTAACCTAGCAGCTCTCGTGATATTTGTTCATCACTGAGAGAGAACAGTTCCATTGCAATAGAGTTTATTATATCGAATACATCTATTTTCTGTTACTGGTGCTTTAAATCGATTTGATTGTATTCTACACTGTATTCAACCCCCTTCTACAGTGTTGTGTAACCTAACAAGTGGTATCAGAGCCTCTCTGTTAACCACATACAGTAAAGATCCAAAACAATCATGTCTGAAGAAGCAGAAAATCCAATCTAGCCCGCCAAAACTGAAGAAACTCCAAAGACTCAAACCCATATTCAGTATGAGACTATCAGGGTTCCCATGTTGAGACCTTCTGAGTATCCCATATGGAAAGTGAAGATGGCTAGGTTTCTGGAAACTACAGATCCAAAATACCTTGACAGAATTAATGAAGGACCCCATAAGCCAACCAAGCTCTCTGTTGTAGTTGCAGATTAGCCAGCAAAGACCATACCAAAGGAGAAAAATGAATACACAGCTGAAGATATCTCATCTATTGCCAAGGATGCAAAGGTAAGGCATTTGCTGCATAGTGTCATTGATAATGTCATGTCAAATAGGGTAATTCAATGCAAGACTGCAAAGGAGATATGGGATGCTTTGGAGACAAGGTGTCAGGGAACTAATGCAATCAAGAAAAACATGAGGACTATACTCACTCAAGAGTATGAGCACTTTGACTCAAAAAGTGATGAGTCATTAACTGACTTATATGACAGGTTTGTCAAACTCTTGAATGATCTGTCACTGGTGGACAAGGAATATGACATTGAAGATTCAAATCTGAAATTCCTTTTTGCTCTTCCTGAAAGTTGGGATTTGAAAGCTACTATTCTAAGAGATAACTATGGTCTTGATGAACTTGAGATGGAATGCTCAAGACTTATGAACTTGAGATGGATCAAAGAAGCAAGAGACATGGGAGAAAGTCAAGAATAGTTGCTCTTAATGCTGAGGAGGAATCCCCCAAAGTGGTTGTCTCGAAGAAAGGAAAAGGAAAAGCACTCATAAAGTCTGATTCAGAATCATCAAGTTCTGATGATGATGATTCAGAAACTGAAAGTCTACCTGAAGTAGATGCTGATGAAGAGATGATGAAGCTGTGTGCTCTTATGATGAAGGGTATCATAAAGATAACCTACAGGAAATTTAGAAGGGGAAAGAAGTTTTCCAGGAAAGGTTGAAGTCGTGATAAGAAGGGCTTCAGAAAATCTGAAGGCAAAGGAGGAAAGTCTGACAGAGGAGATTACTCAAATGTTAAATGCTATAACTGTGGTGAGAAAGCCACATATCTCCTGACTGCACGAAAGGAAAGAGTGATAAAGGCAAGGCTCTTGTCAAAAAAAGAAAACCTGGACAGACACCTCAGATTCTGAAGAGGAGAACTCTGGCTTGATGGCAAATACTGATAGCAGTTCTGATGCTGCTGAGTTAAAGGTACCTTAAACAACTTATGCCTTTCATATTGATGATATTACTGAGTTGATGTTATATCTTAAAACCATGTTTATTAGCTATAGAGATCAAACTTTAACATGCGAAAGATCAACTTCTGAAAATCTTGCTTTTAAAAAGAGGAATGATTATTTAGAAAAAGAGTTAGTTATGTTCCATCAAACTCAGAAGGATATAGATGATGCTTTCTATGTTAGAGATGAAGTGCTAAAAATGAATAAATCTCTAAAAACTGACTTAGAAAAGGAGAGAGAGATTATCAGGACTTGGACTAACTCTGGCAGAGCAACTCAGGATATACTAAGTAGTGGAAACTGGAAAGAGGGCTTAGGTTATGGAGATGAGAAAAGTGAAAAAGGTGAACAAGCTAAGCCGATAATCCTGTTAAATTTATAGCTAAAACTGTAAAGTCTGATTCTGAAAAGATGAAAGATATTAACAGAAGTGATAGCAGAGTCAACTTCTGACAAATTAGAACATGATAAACCAACTGAAGTTAACATAGGCTTAATGACAAAAAGCAGCTTAAATATAAGCTAAAGAGGTTACGAGTGTAAACAAGGTAAAGGTAGCTAGGAAAAATAGGAATGGAAAGGAAGGTGTGAATAAAAGTAACAATTATATGCCTATTCCTAATGCTCCTAGAAAGAAATGCTATAACTGTCGAAACTCTAACCATCTGGCTTCTTTTTGTAGGAAGAATAAGAATATAAACTCCTTACCTTCAAAGTCAAGTTGAGTCAGTCTGTTAGATTTAGGCCACAAAATCCTTGTTTTCATTGTGGTAGTATATGACATTCCATTTATACTTGTAAGGAATATCATAGTTTGTACTATGATTATTATCAGACAAAACCTTCTTTGAAGAAAGTTGATTTAATTCCTTCTAGTGTAAAGTATGATGCAAAGTCTGCTACTCTTAATGCAAATAAGAAAATTGCTAGCATAAACTCTGATGTTAAATCCACTGCAAATGTTAACAAACTTGAAAAGGCCAAAGGATCCAAGCAAGTCTGGGTCCTTAAAACTAACCATTAGTGGTCTTTGTGATTGCAGGGCAACGGGAAGAACAACCTAGTTCTCGAAAGTGATGTTCAGGACATATGACTGGAAATAAAGCCCTGCTATCAGATTTTATGGAGAAAGCTGGCCCAGAAGTTTCTTATGTAGATGGCAACATTGGAAAAACTCTGGGATATGGCAAGATCAATCTTGGGAATGTCATCATTGAAAAAGTAGATCTTGTCTCAGGACTTAAAAATATCTGTTGAGTACAAGTCAAATCTGTGATAGAGGTTATCATGTGGATTTCTTTGAAGAACACTGTGAAGTTATAAGTAATTCAACAGGCAAAGTGGCTCTGAAAGGATACATGCATGGTAACATTTATGAAGCCAGACTTTCAACAAGTACTGATGGTTCTGTAATCTGTCTATTGAGAGCATCAATTGAAGAAGATGGAATTGGCACAAGAAACTCTCTCATTTAAATTTCAATAATATAAATGATCTTGTAAAGAAAGATCTTGTGAGAGGAGCCAAAAACAGTATTTGCTCCTGATGGCCTTTGTGATACATGTGAGAAGGCAAAACAAAGAAAATCTTCTTTCAAGAGCAAATCCGAGTCATCATTTTTGAGCCTTATCACCTACTGCATGTTGATCTATTTGGTCCAACCAATGTCATGTCTATTACAAAGAAGAAATATGCTATGGTTATAGTGGATGAGTTCACAAGGTACACTTGGGTGTACTTCTTGCACAAGAAGACTGAAACTGCATCTACCCTAACTGA
The DNA here is from genome assembly GCF_009905375.1 of Apium graveolens. NCBI lineage: Eukaryota > Viridiplantae > Streptophyta > Magnoliopsida > Apiales > Apiaceae > Apium > Apium graveolens. Next base: position 200,503,224 of record NC_133653.1, read on the forward strand.
TCATGTAAGACAGCTGGATAAATTGATCAAAGATTCTGTTAAAATTATAAGGAGTGATAATGGCACTGAGTTCAAGAATTTAATCATGGAAGAGTTCTGCAAAGATCATGGAATCAAACAGGAATTTTCTGCACCTGGAACTCCACAGCAAAATGGAGTTGTAGAAAGAAAGAACAGACTCTCATTGAAGCTGCATGAACAATGCTTGATGAAGCAAAACTGCCAACCTATTTTTGGGCTGAGGCTGTGCAGACTGCTTGTTTTACATAAAATGCTACACTCATAAACAAGCATGGAAAAACACCATATGAGATGGTGAAGAAAAAGAAGCCAAATCTGAAATACTTTCATGTATTTGGTTGCAAGTGTTTTGTTCTTAAGACTCATCCTGAATAGCTATCAAAATTTGATCTAAAAGCTGATGAAGGAATTTTTGTTGGATATCCACTTTTCACAAAAGCCTTCAGACTCTACAATTTGAGAACAAGAGTTGTCATGGAATCTATCAATGTCTCTTTTGGTGATAAGAAGATTACTGGACTTGAAGATTTCGATGATCATGATCAACTGAGATTTGAGAATGAAGACTTAAATCCTGATCCTGTAAGTTCTGATGGATTAAGTTCTGATGTCATTGAAACTGTGGTAATAACTCCAAAGGAAAATGCACCTTGAGGGGGAGCAAGCTGAAGAACCTACCACATCTCAAGACTCTCGAGAAGCATCAGAACATGTCACTAGCTCTTCAAGTTCTGATTCATCTAGTTCTGATGAGCCAATTCTGATAATTCTGGAAGCTCTGATTCTTCAACTCCTGAAAAATCAAATTCAATTCTGAAGTCTCAGAGAGCATATCTACAGGGGAGCATCAGAAAATGCTGAAGGAGACAGCATGGATCATGGGGGAGGATCCAGTTCTAGAGATCAACTTCCATCTACAAGGAAGTGGACTAAAGCACATACACCTAATTTAATCATTGGAGATCCTGAAGCAGGTGTCAGAACTAGAACTGCAACTTCAAATGAATGTCTCTACATTCTTTTCTATCTCACTGAACCTAAGAAAGTGGAAAAGCTCTTCAAGATGCTGATTGGGTGCAAGCAATGCAGGAAGAGTTAAATGAATTTGAAAGAAATAAAGTCTGGACCTAGTGCCAAGACCAAAGAACATATCAGTTGTTGGTACAAAATGGGTGTTCAGAAACAAAACTGACAGTGATGGCATAATTACAATGAATAAAGCAAGACTGGTTGCTAAAGGCTACTCTCAATATGAGGGTATTGATTATGATGAAACATTTGCACCAGTTGCTAGATTAGAAGCCATAAGGATCTTTTTGGCTTATGCTGCTCATAAGAAGTTTAAAGTCTTTCAAATGGATGTAAAAAGTGCTTTCTCAATGGAGAATTGGAAGAAGAATATATGTTGAACAACCTCCAGGCTTTGTAGATCCTAAATTTCCCAATCATGTCTACAGGCTTGAAAGCACTTTATGGCCTTAAGCAAGCTCCAAGAGCATGGTATGAGACTTTAGCTCAATTCCTTCTGGAAAGTGGATTTCACAGAGGCACAATTGACAAGACTTTATTCTACCTCAACCATGGAAAGACTTACTTTTGGTACAGATATATGTTGATGATATCATATTTGGTTCTACTAATTCCAAACTTGTGAGAAGTTTGCAAAGCTAATGCAGTCAAGATATCAAATGAGTATGATGGGAGAACTCAGCTATTTTCTGGGCTTCAAGTCAAGCAAACTGAAGAAGGCACTTTTATCTGTCAATCCAAGTATACCAGAAGTTTACTGAAGAAATTTGGAATGCAAGATTGTTCAACTGCATCCACTCCCATGGCCACTGCAACCAAGTTAGATAAGGATACTGGTAAATCAATAGATATTACTAACTACAGAGGTATGATTGGCTCCTTACTCTATCTAACTGCAAGTAGACCTGATATCATGTATGCTACCTTTTTGTGTAAGATTTCAGGTTCCAAGAGAACCTCACTTATTAGCTGTGAAAAGAATTTTCAAGTACCTTAAGGGTACAACTGATCTAGGTTTGTGGTATCCTAGGTAATCAATTTCAAGCTAATTGGTTACTCAGATGCAGATTTTGCAATGCAAAATAGACAGGAAAAGCACTAGTGGAAGCTGCCAATTTCTTGGAGGCAGATTGGTTTCTTGGTTTAGCAAGAAACAAAAGTCAATTTCCATCAACTACAGAAGCTGAATATATTGCTGCAGGAAGCTGTTGTGCACAGATTCTTTGGATAAATAATCAGTTACTGGATTATGGGTTAAATTTTCTAAAATCCCTATTACTGTGATAATCAAAGTGTATTGCTATGAATAATCCAGTTCAACACTCAATGACAAAGCACATCAGCATTAGGTACCATTTCATAAGGGAACATGTGGATGAAGGTAAGTGGAATTGCATTTTGTTCCAACAGATCAAACTAGAATATCTTGACAAAACCACTATGTAAGCTACTTTTATAAGATTGGTAAATGAACTTGGAATGGTTTCAGGTTCTTTCTCTAAATCTGCTTAGTTTTTGTACTCATGCATCAGACTTTATTATCAGTGTTTACCGATTGTATTATCTATATGTAATGTGCTTAATTTGAAAATTCATTCAATGCTGATTGTTATCTGATGTGGATTTATATACTCTAAAGTCTTTTGAATGTTCTGTGGCTATTCAATCCAATGGATAACCGTGCTAGATGCTGACCTAGTAGTCTTTAACATACTAGAAATCCCATGTTTAATTAGTTGTTTATGTGGAAACTCATTAACACAAGCAGATTCTGATATTGAGCTTAGTCAAGTTTACTTTGTATATCTTATTACTAAGTCACAAACTAGATTCTTGTTTCTTATCTGTCAAATTCTGATGTCAGTAAATTTAAAGAATGAACTAAGTGCTGATAAGCCTCACTTATCAAAAGAAAAAAAAGAATAAAATTCAGGTACTCCTTTGAGATCTAGAGTAAAAATTCTGAAAGAACACCCAAGTGCATTGGTGCAGTAAGTAATATCATTAGAAAAGCAAAAAAATTTCTTGGTGACTTTTCACACTCTATGATTACTGGAGATACTCTGATAACATATAATTCTGATAAGCAGTCGTGACTCACCTACACTGAGAAGCCACTATAAAAGGAATTTCAAAAGATGCATAAAATGAGCACAAACAGTTGAGGTGGAATCATGCATAAATTTGTTCTATAATAGACATCATACTGATGACAGATTTTAAGCATTTTTCTGAGTTATGCCTTATTTCTAAGATGTACTGAAGTTGATCAGAATTTAATCTTTATCTGATATTTTGCTGAATGCACACACTTTCACTCCATATGAATGATGAAAATTACTATGTGATTAAGTTGTTTTTGACAAACAGTTAAGTTCATTTGCATAAATTCTGAGACATGTTCTGATGGAAGTTCTGATGATTAACTCTGAAAACAAGTCAGTATTTGTATGAAGAATCACAGAAAAAGATATTTATTTTTTTCAGTACAGAAGCCATGTTCTGATGACTGTTAAAATCTGATATAAGTTAAGTTCTGATATTAAATCCTGATGGAATCTTTGATGCTTACGTGGCATTTTTTTTACTTGACTTATTTGTGGAAATTCTGAAACAGTCATATTTAAATCAGAATAAATTTGGTAAAATAAAAATAGTTATAATCATTATGGGTTAGTGGTTAACTTTTATGTCCTGAAAAATGCATTGCACTGTAATTATTACTTATTTTACGTGCCCATTAACTCCTCTCTAGCCGTTTATTGACTGGTCACACGGTGCCAGGTGTAAAGTGTATATTATGCTTCAAAAATATAACTGTTGAGTGGAGAGAGTATATATGAGAGTTAACAGATTTTATAATCTTTTACTTACTTTTCTAATTTTCATATCTCTTATTCTCTGAAGCGTTTTTTCAGGACTTTGAACAAACACTTTGCAAACGCTCTCCTTCTTACTTAATTTCTTCCAGCGATGGAACCAAAAGACGTAATTTTTAATGGGGCTCCATCGGAACATAGCAAGGCTGAAGCTCCATCGGAACTTCACTTCATTCAGGAATTTCTCGCTAATTCTGATATTGGGTACGCTCTGACCCAACCTGATGTGGTGCTCAAGGATCCCCAAGTATTATCTTTTCATCAGGGGAGAATGAGCATGTCGTGACATTGGTCACGGTTCGACAAGCACTGCAGCTGCCTGAGAACTACGTTTACTCTACTATTGAGGAGCCAGTTCTTCAAAATATGATGGCCAGTCTGGGGTATGAAAAGACATTGGCAAAGCTGGGTCAATTGAAGAGACCTTACATAAGGAGGGAATGGAGTTTCTTCTTTGACTACATTACCAAGGCTTTTGCCAAAAAATGTTCTAACTTCGATGTAATCCCCATATTCAGTCAACAAATCGGGTATGCTCTTATTAATCAAACTGATATTGATTATCAAAGTGCGCTCTTAGGTGTTTTTGGGGATAGGATGACAGAAGAAAGAAATATTGTTTATTTTCTAGAGTCTGTCAGCTTATTTACAGCTTTTGTTGTGATGATAAGCCTCAATCAGCTAGTGAATTAATTCCATCATTCAGACTAGCTAAAGAGCTTTAATGACTTATTATCTATTGATAATAAGATGGTTGTGTTAAGACCCCTTCGAGTTCTTCTATCTGTCAAACAAGCCTAATAATCTATGATCCAGTTAAATACACTGCACTATATCCTGATGTCTAACCATCAGAACCTCAACCATCAGCACCTACCACCTCTACACAAACACCTCAAACTTCTCAAACCATCGGCTCAAATAACCAGACCTTCATCTTCTAAACTTCTAAGAGGACAAAGTCTGTTCCTCAACCTCAACAAAAGAGAAGGAAGATGATTCTCAGAGATGAGTCTGAGAGTGAAGAGGAAATATTGATGCACGAGTTCATTCATCTGAACCTGTGATAATTGAAGCTGATAATGTTACTTCTCAGAAAGAGAAAACAGCTCAAAGTTCTGATACTTTGAAAAGGAAATCTGTAAATTCTGATGCTGCTGAAGCAACTCCTTCATTGGCAAGGAGATTGAAGAAAATGAAGGCAAGGAGATATTTGGCTAAGGCTATATCGAAAGATACTGAAGAAGCTGTGGAAGGGGATCAGGAATCTCTAATCTCACAAGAACCATTTTCATTGAAGCCCTTCCAGCTCAAGGCAAGACCCGGCTAATGACACAGTAGTTACCCCTCATGTCTCTCCTATTAAAGCTACAGATGATGCTACAGAACAAACTGATAATTCTAAAATAGATATTCATAATTTGAATATACCTGAAGTTCATTATCTGGAAGCTCCATCTACATCAAAGACACCAGCTCTAGAGGTAAATTCTGCTCATCAGAATTTAGATGATGTTATTCCCGAATCTCCAGTTGCTTCACACACTGTTGAGCTATCAAAACAGAATGAGTCCTTCTTCAAGTTTTGATGACAGTGTTTCTGTTGAGACTCCAGTACCTACTTTGGGCAAGGAATAATTGGTGAAGAAATTTGTTGAAAAGGAAGCACCTATTCCTTGGGATGATACTCACAGAGGTGTTGAGTGGACCAAGAAGTGGAATGAATCAGATTTCATTCCATGTTCTAAAGTTCTCACAGAGCATATTGCAAAAGCTGATGAGTTGCTCAGAAATGCTTATTTCAAGACACAACTCAAGATCATAGCTCTGTCTACAAAACATCTTCAAGGTCTACATACTGCTACTCATGAAAAGGTTGATACACTCAGAGAAAAAAGCTGATAAGCTAGATCTACTGATCAAGCTTGACAAGAACAGGTATATCAGACCTATTTATGAAAAAGTTGAAACCATTGAGAAAACTCAAGAGAAGCAACAGGCCCCACTTGCTGAGGTTCTGGCTAATCAAGCTTCTAAGAAAGCTCAATTGGATGAAATCCAATCTTCAGTTGAACTTCTTCTTTCTCTCTTACTTCTTGATGATGCCAAAAAGGGGGAGAAGGTAGTTAAGTCCAAATGCTCACCTACTCAAGAACTAAAGAAAAAGGATGATAAATATGATGACCAGGGAAACTCTGAAAAGAGCAGAGGTCAAAGAAAATTTCAGGGAAAATCTTCTATTCAGAACAAGTCAAGTTCTGATGCTGTGAATGCTCAAAGATTGAAGTCAAGTGGTGATAAGCAAAGTCTGATGACAAGTTCTGATATCCTGATTCAGTCAGGATTTCAAGACTCTCAGAAGTTCTTATAAACTCTGAAGTTAAAGGGGAAGCAGACTACTGTTTATTACAAAGATCCTAAAATCTAGACACTTGATGAGTAGATAGCAAGAAGATTATTTCTGAAACACAATCCAGGAATGGATTTAGAAACTCTCAAGGAGGAAGAAGCTAGATTTGCTGCTGAGAAGACAAATCCTAAGTCTAAAACTTCTGATGCAAAGAAACCTCCAAGGCCTAAGGAGAAAGGCATTGTGATCAAGAAAAAGTCAAATTCTGAAATTTTAAAATTCAAGACTAGATCACAGACTGAGAGTAATCCCAAAGACAAAGGGAAAGGAAAAATTTATGAACCAACTAAGTCACTGGACTTAAAAACTTCCCAAGATCTGATGAAACCAGTGTGTAAAATGGTTCAAGGAACTGATGATAATCTTATTGAAGATGAAACTGTTCAAATTCTGAAAAGAAGAAAGATAATTGAATATTCTAAAACAACCTTTGACACTGCTCAAGCTGTTATTCAGAATAAAGGATAGGAAGGTACAGAAGAAACAACAAATTCTGATCAAGCTATCAAGACATCAACTACTGACATTACTCAAGTTGATTTGGATAAAATAACAATTGCTGATAAGAAGAAGCTGTTATGGAAGAAAGCTACTCCAGTTGAACCAAAATCCAATCTCATGATTAATCAACTTGCTACATTTGGGTTAAAATCCAAGCAACCTAGAGATAGAGCTGGATTAGGTTCTGATGAAGAGAAGATTCAAACAGGAGTAGAGGTTACTCTAAGAGATCCTTTCATATTGAAAGATAAACCATATGAACAAATCAAACAAAGGCACCTTGACAAGGTGTTGTCTGCTCAAGTTGTGATAGATGCTCATGATAAGGAGAATCTAAAAGAGAAATTGACCTTATTTCTCAATGATGGAAGGACTTATAGATTAGCTGACACTGATGTATTAAAGTAGTCTATTAGAGAACTTCAACATATTCATTATCTTCTGGAAGTAAAATATGATGTTACAAGAAGTGGTCAGAATACATTTTGAAGGCTATAAAAGATCTATTCAGAATCTCTGGTACAAAGACTTCTCAGTACAGTCCAATGATTACTGAAGGTAATGGAAGAGAAATTCCTATGCTAAAGAATTCTGCTAAGGTGGAAGTTATTCTGAAAGAAAGATACTTATATTATAATGAAAACTCTTCACATCCTAAGGTTATCACACTTGGTGATGGAATTGAAAGAACATCCATTCAAACTCTCAGAACAGCCATTCATCAAATTGGTGATAGTAAAGAAGAAGAACTGATGCAGGTTAAAGCACAGTTGGCTGAAGTTCTGAAGAAAGCTGAAGATAATCTGATAAATGATTTTGTTAAGAATAATTATGAATTCAGATTGATTCAGTGATGTTGGTAAAGCTGGATATTTTGTAAGTTGTTATCAATAGTCTTATTAAACTCTTATTGCATTTGAACTTAAATGTTTTTGACATTATCAAATCTATTAACTTGTACATTCTTGCATAATTTATAAGTTGGGGGAGATTGTTGGATATATTTGAGATGTCATGTCTAATATGTTTCATGTTTAGTTTTCAGAACTTAACTAACAATAAATATCAGTTCTTACTGGAATCAGGATTTACCGGAAGTCAGGACTTAAGGATATCAGGACTTAGATTATCAGAAGATGGATATCAGAACTTAAGTACTAGAGGACTAACAGTTAAGGAAGGAAGCTGATTTATAGGAAAGAAGATCAAGACTAATACAAGAAGTAGATATGTATGGAAAGAGTTAGAGGACTAGAAGAATTATATAAGATATCTGATTGCTATATTCTAGGAGATGAATTATATTTCATATCAATTAGAAGTTATCTTGTAACTGTGTGTCTATATAACATAGACGTAGGTTTACTCTATAAGAGTTACGATCACCGAGAAGATCATACAATTATAACCTAGCAGCTCTCGTGATAGTTGTTCATCACTTAGAGAGAACAGTTCCATTGTAACATAGTTTATTATATCGAATACATCAGTTTTCTGTTATTGGTGCTTTAAATCGATTTGATTGTATTCTACACTGTATTAAACCCCCTTCTACAGTGTTGTGTGACCTAACAAGATAAATAATTAATAAGGATAAGTTGTTGATTTAAAAATAGTGAATTAAATTATAAAAGAGTGATATATGGATTTAATTAAATTTTTAATGGGAGAGATTAAAAACAGTATACTTATATAATTAGAAGAGAGAGCTAATACTATTAGGGTGAGATTGGAGTTGATCGAGTGAGGTTTCAAAGTTTGATCATCAAAGAGAACCGTAAAATCACTAGTATGTAGTTTATGGTGATATTTCAACTAGTTGGTGACTTTATAATGTTAATTAATTGTTTAAGTCTACAATCCTATATTTTATTAGTTTCTGGTAAATATATTTTTATGAGATTTTGCTTGATAGTGTAAGAATTAATTATCAGTTGAAAGATAAAACTATTAATAATAGGATTACATAATAAAATTGTTAAGAGTAGGGTACTACATTGGGAGTGGCTAAAAAAATACCCAAATTGAAAATATGGGTTAGGGTTTGTAATCATAAAAATGGGGTTTTTTTATTTAATGGAATACGAAGAGGTCGGGGATGATGCGACGATCGGATTAAGGGGTCTTTGGTGTTTGGAAAATAGTCGAAACGGAAATAACGATCTCTGCCCGTCGCAGACAATGTGACGAAGGTGGGTGGCAACGACGGATGGGTGAAACAAAGGGGAAAATGCAGGGAAAAGATTTGGTTCGATTCGAGGATCATTTTAATGGTTGTTTGCGGCTAAATGAGTGAGAGATGTGGGTGGTCGGAGAGGAAAAATGAGTGGTGGCGAGAGAAAGAGGTTTCACGAGGGAGAGATTAGAGGAAGAGAGGCCGAGAATTAAGGAAGTGAGCGTGGTCTCCGACACTTTTGTCGGTCGGTGGTTCGCCGAAAAGAATGGTGAGGGAGGAGTTAGGTGAAGGAGACTATGGTTGGGGAAGATGAGGGTATTCTGGTAATTTGATAATTAATAAAAAATAGATATTGTCGAGGTTTGGGAAGGTATTGGAAAGGTATTTTGTTTTATTAAAATTGGTGTTGTTGGTATAATTTAATGTATACATATTGTATTTAGAGGGTATTCTAGAATATATTAAAATGTGACATAAGAGTGTTGGTGGGTTAATTTGAGATTTGTTAGTGAGTAGTAAATAGCGGGAAATCATATTAGTTTTACGATAAATTAATTCCATTATTCGAAAGTAGAGTAAAATTTAATTGCAAAGTGAATCGAAGATTTTTTATCGAAAAGGATGGTTATTATTTAATAAAGCTATTTTATAAGCACAAATATATATTAATAATTAGAATTAATTTTAAATCAGTAAATATGGAAAATGATTAGTATACGCTAAAGGAACATTATTAAATTTTATTAAAATATGAAGTGAAATGTTTGTTCAATTTCTGTAATAATTTTTCAAAGTGTAATTATTGATCTATTAGTCAATATTTAAGAATTATTAAACTATTAAATAAAAATAGTATAAGAATTTGTGGTTTAATTATTTTGTACTGAAATATTGTGTGGATTATTATTTTTAGAATTTCTCCACGCGAGAAGTATTTAAGTACGAAAATGTGAGATTTCTTGAGCACTGAGCTAATAAACGGAAATATGGCAAGTTTTATCTCATCCCTTTCCTAATTTTGACGTTGGTAATTGTTGTGCTTGTTTTAATTTAAAATTTACAAGTTCATTATTTGAGCTTTATTCGCGATTATATTTAACTCGAAACACGTTCCCTCGTTCGAGATACCCGGTTAAAATGCCTTATTTATATTGACCAAATAAATGTATTTCCTTACGTGACTATCCCTGTTGTTCAGGACAATTTTTTTATTTCCTATTGATGGACATAAATTTCTATGTTAGTCTAATTTATTTCAAAGTCTTAAATCGATTTATTTTCTGGATCAATTTTTTAATTTTAATCAAGTTTTGAAATAATAATTTGTCAATTCATTAAACCCTTCCAAGTCTCATGATTGATAAATCGATTACTTATTCTACCTTTATTTTTTCACATATATATACAGGTCAATGTGGGGTTTGACCTCCGATTATATATATATATATATATATATATATATATATATATGTATATATATATATATATGATTAAAGTTCTATGGAGTCCACCGTTTAATTTAAGTCCTCGGAGTCCATTTATATTTTGCAAATAAAATATTTTTTAAAATATGTTATTTTGCAAAACATGTTTCACAAATATCATTATTTCAATAAAATTATGCAAATCTCATACATTTACAAGTACAATATATTTGTTCTGCAACATGACCATTTATGTTCTACAAACTAAACGTATTTTGTAAAATAATATATTTTGTAATGTTATACTTGTAAAATGTATACAATGTGCAAGATTTTCAAAAAATAGTGGACTGCATATAACTTAACTTTCTCTCTCTATATATACATGAGTGATATAACCATTATTTATGATCAAAATTATTTTATTTTGTTTGCAGTTTTAACAGTCAAGAATCGGTATGACTAGTACCGCTTACTAATGTTTAGTCAATTGATATTTTATTTTTTAATAAGTATTTATCATTGATCTAACCATATAGAAATCATTATATATATATGTATATATATATATATAAATATATACATATATATATATTAGTGGTATAACCAGAGTTTCAGATCAAAATTATTTTATTTGGTTTGTCCTTTTAACATTCAAATATGAGCTTGATTAATACCACTATCTAGTGCTAAGTCCCATATTGATGTTTCGATTTTCATAAAAATATTTAGGAATGATCCAACCATATAGATGTCAAGATCCATATATAATAGTGATATGACAAAATTTTCAGAAAAAAATAAATTAAATTGGTTTCTATTTTGACAGTCAACCAGTGGTGACAAGTACATTTCACTCCTAGAGAAAAGTCAATAGACATCACCCTTTTAACATCAGTCGAAAAAATTCAACCCGATGGTAAAGATATGTTTTTACATAGTATTTCAAAAATATAACCCTATATTTCGCATCGGTTGTGTTTTAACTGAAGTTAAACACTAACTTTCACATCGGTTGTTTTAGGACCGTTGTAAAAGTTTGGTATTCGCATTGGTCCTTAACTAACCGATGTCTCTGTTAAAATTTAAATAAAATAAAAAATAGAAGGTGGGGAATAAAAGGAAAGAATGTTAAAAATAAAAAAAATTGGTGCAAAATGCTGAAAATACCCATTTTGGTAGTGTTGTGCTGAAAATACCGTGTTGGATACCCATTTGCCATTTGGGTATTCTGTTTTGTACTAGATACCCATTTGTCAAATGGGTATCCATTTTTTTTCTTTTTTTTTGTAATACGCATTTGCCAAATGCGTATCCCAATGGTAATATCCAAACCAGAAATGCGTATTTTTAATAATTTTCTTACATACCCAATTCTCAAATACGTATTACACTTACCCAATTTCAAAATGCTTAACCAAAACGATATTTTGAGCATATTTTTTGAAAATGGGTATTTTGAGCAAATTGAACCCCAAAATGGGTATTTTTAACCATTGTCCGGAATAATTCCTCCTCCTTTGTACATTGCCAAATATTTCCCCCGTTTCCCACATATTCACCAATTTCTTTTTCTCTTTTTCCCCGCTGTTTTTCTCTCTTCTGACCAGATATACATCTCTCTCGCCCCCTTCTTCTCTCTATCTCATTCCTTAACATCACTCCCTATCTCTTTCCATCGCCGTTACCATCAATCAAGCCTTAATCGAGCAATCGAGTTTTGATATGTTCTACATACAACCCTAATCGAACATAATCAAGCCCTAATCAAGCTATAATCGAGTCAACCAATAGAGCCGTGATTTATAAGTATTTATCATATTTGTTTTTCTTTTTTCCTTTTGTTTTTTAATTGAGCCCTAATTTATAAGTATTTTTCAGATCTTGTTTCTCATCTTCGTGTACCCGCTTCTCATCTCCTTCTCAGATTTTGTAAGTCTTCGATTACACTTTTCATTTAATTAATATTTTCATGTATTTTTTGAATGTTTAAGTATGGTTGTAGTACGATACATGAATGTATTTTACTTGTATGCATTTTGAAGGGGTTAAGGTTAAAATTATACTTCATCTTTTAAGGGGTTTAGTGCGACTTAGACATTGCTGGAATGAAGCTTCACTTAGACTTTCAGAAGCTCTTAGAGTGATTGCTACTATTTTATACCAAGAAAGTTACTGTGTATTAATTTTACTGAAGCTTTGTGTTCTAATGATACATGTTTTCAGTTTCTCTTGTAGGGACGATTTAATTTCCAAGGGATTCAAACTATAGCTGTAAGGTACTTGGTGAATTAACATCTGAATGAATAGGATAACAATGTAGAACCTTTTTTAATTCTATTATAGTTGCACAATTTATTTAGCAGCCACATTTTTGTTGAAAATTTAATACATAGGATGCTATGTGGCGACCTATTTTTATTGAAGTGTTCAGTCCTGTAGGTTTGTGAACCATTAAACTTTTCGATAAACCACAACTAGTTTATTTATTAATCACTTGATCACTAATAATGTATCGAACTTAATTAATTTGTGTTTACACGTCATTTACTTGTTGGACTTTTTCAATATGCCTCATAGTATCTTAAACTCTTATACACCACTTCTCTTGAGCAGAATATACTTGCATCACAATGCTAAATGCCTATAATTACATGTGTTAATTACATCAGATAAGACATTGTTCAGGCCAACATCAGCGACACCTGATCTCATAAAAGAGACAATACTAGCAATAAAATGAGGCGCGCCATTTCCCAATGGAAGCAGAGTAGTACGAGCTATAGATGGAGAAAGAATAAGAATTTTTGACAGATTTTCGACGGAAGGATAGAAGTACTCAGAAGCTGTATTAGCAAGTAAATAAAACAAAAAAACAAGCCAGAGGAGAAGAAGGGAATAGCCCAACACAGGGAACTACCCACAGCTGCAGTAAAAGATTTCAAAGCAGTTTATATAACCTTTTGGCTTGCATGATTTGTTTGATCTAATGTATACACACTTGGACTGATAATCAGTGTAGTTGTACAGAGTAGAGGAGCCATCATCTTGGACTAAGAAATTTGAAGATTGTGTGAGAACTGCAAGCAGAGATGCACCAAAAGCCCGGGCCCGAAAATTTGGCCCGACCCGATCCGGTCAAAACCCGGTCAAGCACGGCCCGGTCAAAGCCCGGGCTTGGGGCCTCGACGGGCCCTATATTTTAGGCAAACCCCGGCCCGGCCCGGCCCGGTTAAAAGCCTAGGCGTCCGGCCCGATTAAAAGCCCGAAAAAGCGGCTAATAATCAGATTATTCTAATATATTTTCTTATATATTTATAAATTCACATTTATATATAAATATAAATAATACTTGAAACACATACTAAAAAAATAACTACGTAAAATTATTATGTGAACTATAATTATATATTCTTAAATAATCTAATATAATATTAAAAATATTATATTATATATATAATGAAAACAATAATTTGATTTAAAATATTTATAAATAGATTATTTTAATTTTTCTTAATAAATAAAGAACACATTTAAACTATATTTAGGTATAAGTAATACACGTGTTTTGTTTTGTTTTGTAAAAACAGAAAATTATAACTTGTCTTTGAAAATATTTAGATCATATGAATCTTATAAAACTTTAAAAAAGGGAAGAAATATAATAATAAAAAACTATTACAATTCAAACTTTAAATCTAATAAAATACATTATTATACCTAAATATATAATTTAATTATTCTATTATTGTATTACATAATAAGTAATTAAATAAAAAATTGAATTATAATTATATATACTTAAATATTATAAATAATATTAAAAGTGCTATGTATATATAATGCAAGTAACAATTATCTTAATAAAAATAAATATAAGTAACAATTAACAAATTATTTGTTAATTGGGTTAGGGTAGTATCATTTTCTTTAAAAAAAATTGAAATAGGTAAGTTCGATTAAAAATATTTTTGAATAGATAATTTTACGCATTTATATTGTATTTAAGGATAAATATTATATTTGGTTTGCTTCATTTGATAAAATGGAAAATTATTTTAAAAAATTTTGCGCACATTAATCCTATAAAACATAAAAACTAGGAAGAAATATAATCATAATAATAATAATAAGAATAATAATAATAAGAATAATAAAAACTATTAAAATTAAAAATTGAAATACAAATCTTATAAAATATATTTAAAAGTACTTTGAAAATTAGGTGTAAAATATTTTTTTCAAAATTATTACTAGAACCGAAAAATTATAAAATATTATTAGATGAGCGGTAAATACAAATCTCAAACAACTTTTCAATTCATGATTAAATTTCATAAGATTAGGAAAAGAAAATATATAAATAAAAAAAATAATTACATAACCATATTATGTGATATGGTTAAAATATTCTGTTTGCAAATTTGTGATGTGAAAAAAATCAAACAAATAAACTAAACTATAATGCATATGTTATGTTTTACGTTATTAATTTCAAATAAAAAAATATAATAATATGATCATCATGTAAATAAAGTTATTTGAATAATAAAAAATAATGGTATTTTTGATAAAAAAATATTGATATTAAAAAGTAAATAACTCAACTCATTCTGTAAAAAAAAATCTTATATAAAAAATAGTTATAGTTTGATCATCATGACTATAATAATATAATATTGTAATTAAGATTTAGTGATGAGGACTAATATTATAATTAGTAATTAATCATTAAAATATAATATAGGGTCACACATCACCCATATGTCATCATTATCATTTAAATAAAGTTATTAGAATAAAAAATAATAGTACTTTTGGTAAAAGATATTTATATCAAAAAGTAAATAAGCCAACTAATTTGGTCAAAAAATAATTCTTATGTAAAAAATTATTTATAAATTTTAATGTGCATGGCACAACTGTAAAATTAATTTTTTATATTAGTAAATAATGAAAATATTTACTATATATTTGGTTATGAATATTACAAATGCTATAAATAATAAATTTTAAAAAGAAATTTAATAATTACAAAAAAATAATACAACTTAAAATAAAATACAATTTTAATAAAATGAAAAATAATACCATTACAAAGTATGTTTTTTAAATGTTATTACCAAAACCGAGAATCTAAAAAATATTATTATCAAGTAATGTACAAACTACAATCAACATTTCAATTTAGTGACCAAACTCCTTTAATCATGTGTCACAATCAAATTCAAAAATGTAATAGCAACTAAATGAAAAAGTTTGAAAAATATTTTTTTTTAAAAAGAAATCATTTAAAAAGAAATATGAACAAATATATATTACATGTTATTAGAATGTTAAAATATTTAAGAAAAAAATAAAAGAATAATTTTGTATAATTGTGAAATACAGTTATACATATTATTAACACTTTAAAATCCGTAATTTTTATAAAAAAATTATTAATATATTATATAAATGTTGTCCTGATAGAATATAAAAATGTAATAATAAGTAAATATATAACTAAAAAATTTAAGGAATAAAATTTTTGTATTAAAATTTAGTAAAATAAAAAATAATTATTAATTTTAATTTTTTTATAAAAAATATTTAGAATCATCGTGCATCGCCGGTATAAAGCTAGTATAAATAATACTTTAAACACATACATATATATATTTACATATTTGTGATTAATAATATTATTTATATACTTTGTTGCACAAATAATGAAAAAAGATATAATAAGTACACTATATATATTTGGATATCATTGTTATAAGAATGATAAAACAATTTGTTTTATAAACATGTTTATTTTTTGGCAAACTTAAATGTTTTCAACAAATTAATGTTTTCATAAAATATTCCATATAAACTAATATATTTTTAGGATGATCTAGTTGCAGTCTGCAGGTGATGTTTAATTGGAGAAAGCATATAAGTTGGTAGTTAAATAACATGACAATAATAAAATTAAGTATGTATTAGAGACGTGAGGAAGTTTCATGGTATTGATGAGAGAAAAAATTAAAGTGCTAAAGCTAGGATTTAAAGCAGTCCATGGATTATGGAAAATAACTTAGTGTCTTTTGAGGAAGTATTAATTCTGATAGTCTGTCAAATCTCAATCATGTTCATAGAATTATTTTACAATGAGACAAAGTAGATGAGGGAGGTGCAAAGGATTTAAAGGTGTCGTCAAAATCCAACTTGTATTTTTTGGCATCTGGCATTTTTAATTGCCGACCTGAAGGTGTATTTTGTAGTATGGCAGAAAGTATGTGGTTGCATTAATTCCTTGTTATATTAGCTAGCTTTTCTTTTTAACATGTACTAGTCAACTCTTTTTAATGAGTTCCTCTGTTAATAAGCAGCATATATACGTTTATCGTTTGATACAAATCACAATATTTATTTCTTCATGGTTTTATTATTAAATATGACTTCTTTATGGCAGTGCAGTGGTGTAATTGGATTTTTGACCTGTTCAAGTGAAGGCACACCTGTGGATTTTAGGAACCCTGCAAACAGTATTGAGATGTTAGATGGAGCCCTTAATTATAGGTGGGAACTTAGGTTCTACAATTCTGACTTAATAACATCCTTGGCTCAGATTTTCTGTCTGGGTTATCTTGTTCAATATTTTTCTAAACTCTTATACTACTATTTCATATATTCCGGCAAGTTATTTTGCTTTGCGCATTATTCTTCAGTGGGAATATTTTAAATAGTCAACTATGCAAACATTACTTTGAAACAGTTCTTTTAATCTTTTCCCCTTATTTTAGTCGTCATAAATATCCAAATACACGTTGAAACATTAGTCAGTAGCTTGGTCTGATGTACTTGTTTACCACTATTTGTTTAAGCCAATGTCAGGCAACTGTCCCTCCAAATTTTGCTCTAAAATGTCTGGTTTCAACATTCCTAGATGTCATGATTTGCAATACTAAAGGAGTGTTAGATTAATGTTTGCTATAATTTTTATGCCTCAGATTTAACAGTTTATGGGAGCTGTTACTTTGTGCCATCTTTAGCAGATTCAAAAACTCAGGTGTTAAACTTATTTTTAGCTCAACTAGTGGATATCCTTTCCGGTGATGATATTCAGGTGTTTAAGCGTTTTGGGCTAGCAAAGCTGTTGCACTCAAAAGCACTTGCTTCTTCGGGATCTACTTGAAAATCTACTTTAAACAACCCATTTAAACTAATAGTAACTCCTCATACCACCTTTCATAATTTTTTAATCAGTATATTATTCTTTTATCTCAATACATACATGACTATTTTACTAAATTTGGCACGAGTGTTTTCATGCAGCTGATGTCTGGGGTGACTTTTGACAACAGTTTTCAACTAATGTGAAAAAGAAAATACATTTTCTCACTACGCCATAAGTGCACAAAGGCAACCCCTACTATACAGTTGCATAAGGCTTAAATGGTGTTGCATAAGGTAATAGGCAACAACAGGAAGGGTTGCCAATGTGGACGTGGTAAATAAAATTGGACATCTTAGGTTTAGTAGTCACACGTGCCCTGCTCCAAAGACTACTACCTTCTCTTGTTGAGTTTAATTTTCATTTATTTTTACTTTCAATTTTTTTATGAAAAACTATTTTAGTAAACATACATAAAGAGAAAACACAAGCAGGTGGATGCACACATGCTTCCAATGACTAAAAACATCTCATAAACAAACAAAATTTAAAAACATTTGTTTGAAAATGGTGTATCTTATAAAGTTTGTTCGACATGCTGTATTTTGAAAAAAATGCTGAAACATGATGTAATGAGATTATGTTGTATGGTTGTATGACAAATTTACTTTTGCTCTATTGATATTGACTTAGTATCTAAGTTATTATTGGTAGAAACAAGTTTGAGTACATTCTAAGTTTAAATTTTTGACTAATTTTCAAAGGGGTTAAGCAAGGATTTAATGCTTAATCAACTATAACATATCACATATTTCTCTATTTTTTTATAATCATGGAAGGGTGGAGTAAGTCATCTTATAATATAGCCAAAGTAAACTCTAAGGGTGCGTTTGATAGGAATAGAATGAGCTTCTATAGGATGCACAATGAGAAACAGTGGAAGGGAATAAATTAAGGGGGCTAGGTATGGTAGTGCCACTCTTTGTGGAACTTTGGTCCATATTTTATGGGATAAAGTTGGCTTGGGAGATAAGTGATACAAAAATATGTTGTCGTACAATTTGATTCTCAAAAGGCGGTGAATGAAGTTAATAATATAAATCCAAAATTTTGCCTTGCTGAATTTGGTGGTGTTGATCAAAAATATGGAGAATGAGGCTTGAGAGTCATGTCACATTAAGCATATTTCTAAAGCTAAAAATGAGGTTATTACTACTCTTGTATGAGAATGCTCTCAACTTGATGTTAAAGGTGGAGTCATGGAGCTTGCTAGCTGTTGTCCCTCCTTTCATATAAAAACCATTTTTGTTGTTGATCTTGCCTTATTGCCCTACTTATCCCTTCATGCCCTATTTGTTAGTTTATGTTTCATTCTAAGTCTTGTGAAACAAGATTGCAGTGGTGTATTATTAAATAAAATTATTTCAATGGCTATATATTTCATGGCTCAATCTTAGCAATTGAATCTTAACCGTTTCAATCTCGAACGTTCATTTCAAAAGTGCCCTAAACGTAGCTTCTTTTGGAACTCAAATCCATTTTGGGCGCCTATGTAAAGAGTGACAGTACACTCTTTTTTTGTTTTTATCATTTTCTGGCAAGTAAACACAAAATTCTAGGAAAAATATTGTTGATATAGTTATTGTTGATATAGTTAATTTGTTAGATAAGGGATCATCATCGGCAACTAGTGTGACCATTACGGTTGAGTAATAAATAATACTGTTTCCGATAATATTTAATGCGTCCAAAATCTATTATTTTTACTTGAGGGACTCAAATGAATATTCAATACCTACGTTTAATTTGATAATTGACTCGTGCTATTTTAATAAAACCAATTGTTATGCTAATTGGTCCAAATTTTTAGCTTTTGTGTAAGAAAGGGTGTATATGTAATTATAATTTGTACTTTCTACATTTAAAATTTTAGGTGATATTCCCTTAAGTTGTAAATTAATTCTTTAAAGTGATAAGAAGTATTTCATTATTTTTTGAGAAAAAGAATAATAGAGGAATAATTTGGCATAAGTATAGATACAAAATCTTGTCATCATTTTATTTTATTTTATTTCGACCTTTTTATTATCAAATTATTCAATTTTTTTAAAAAAATTAGTTTTTGAAAATCTATAAAGTCTTTATTTCATAAAAATATTTCCTAAATATTTTGGGACTTCAGTTAATTTTCTTAAAAGGTGAGTTTTTAATTATTTTCCTAAATTGTATTTTCTTTTCTATTAAATGAGTAAATAGGAAATTATAGCTAAATTATAATTAATTAGAAAACTCTAGATTTATGTAGGGTGTTCTAGGGAATACTAACCACTATGGTTAGCCATTAGATTAATGTTAACTCTATTTAAATTTTTGTGTAAAAATGTGGGACTCCATACCCATTTCACTTCTCTTATAATCAAATTTCAAAAAAAATAGTAATATAATTATCATAAGTAAAGTGTAGATTCGGTAAAAGAGAGGTAGCAATTGAGTGAAGTGTTAGCTATTGTGTTGGGTGGTGAAGTAGATTCTATAAGTTCTTGATCATTCCTTCTTGTAAAGGTAATCCTAATCTGGTTGATTTCATTTTCGTTTGTTTTAATTATTTATTTTAGGTACTTATTTTTTGTAATTAAATCACTTTATTGTGGAGTTGTATTAATAATCCTAATCGATGCTATGCTAATTAAATATGTAAATAGGAACTCATGAATATTTAATTATCATGACTGTTTTTTGTTTAATTATTGGATCTTAGTATTTTCTTAACATGATTATTGGTAATTAGCAATTGATGAGAGGATTCGTAATTGGCTTTGGAGTTCGTCCAACAAAAAGAGGTCCAACCCAAGATCCATAAATACATATATGTGTAAGTAGAATAATAAAAATAGAAGTAGTAATTGATTTAATTGGGGTTTTATTGAATTGGGTGAAAAAATGAAGTTGGGGGTTTTTGATTATTGATTGTTGGATGGTAATTAAGGAGTAAACATTTGGGCGTGTGTTTGTGATGTGTTGGGGAGGAGGCGGAGCCACCACCGGAGGCGGTGGTGGTGGTGATCGGCGAAGGCGAGAGAGGAGATAGAGAAAGGGGGACGAGAAAGAGGACAGAAAGAGAGGAGAGAAAGATGAGAGAAAGAGGAGAGAGTGAGAGAGAGGAGAGGCCCATAGAGAGATAGAGAAACGGGGAGAGGGAAAGACTTACCGGAGTTTGGCCGGAAAATCAACTCCGGGGTTTCATTTTTGAAATGGTTTGGATAAAATTATAGATCGGGAAATAGGGATTAAACTGAAGGAAGAAAAATTGAATTTCGACACCCACTGGAAACCACCACTGAGCGGTAGCCACCGCCGGTGCCTTCATGGCAATGATGGTGGCGAGGAAGAAGAAGAAGGGGGTAGTTTGGTAATTCAGTAAATTGATTAATTTTTTTAAAATTTTAAAAGAAGTGGGTATTATTGGATTAATAAGTAAAAGATATGTTGGATATATTTGAGATGTCATATCTAATATGTTTCATGTTTAGTTTTCAGATCTTAACTAACAGGAAATATCAGTTCTTACTGGAATCAGGACTTAAGGATATCAGGACTTAGATTATCAGAAGATAATATCAGAAGATGGATATCAGAACTTAAGTACTGGAGGACTAACAGTTAAGGAATGAAGCTAATTTACAGGAAAGAAGATCAAGACTAATATAAGAAGAAGATATGCATGGAAAGAGTTAGAGGACTAGAAGACTTATATAAGATATCTAGTTGATATATTTTAGGAGACATATTCCATATCAACTAGAAGTTATCTTGTAACTGTGTTTCTATATAAACACAGACATAGGTTTACTCTATAAGAGTTACGATCATCGAGAAGATCATACAATTGTAACCTAGCAGCTCTCGTGATATTTGTTCATCACTGAGAGAGAACAGTTCCATTGCAATAGAGTTTATTATATCGAATACATCTATTTTCTGTTACTGGTGCTTTAAATCGATTTGATTGTATTCTACACTGTATTCAACCCCCTTCTACAGTGTTGTGTAACCTAACAAGTGGTATCAGAGCCTCTCTGTTAACACACATACAGTAAAGATCCAAAACAATCATGTCTGAAGAAGCAGAAAATCCAATCTAGCCCGCCAAAACTGAAGAAACTCCAAAGACTCAAACCCATATTCAGTATGAGACTATCAGGGTTCCCATGTTGAGACCTTCTGAGTATCCCATATGGAAAGTGAAGATGGCTAGGTTTCTGGAAACTACAGATCCAAAATACCTTGACAGAATTAATGAAGGACCCCATAAGCCAACCAAGCTCTCTGTTGTAGTTGCAGATTAGCCAGCAAAGACCATACCAAAGGAGAAAAATGAATACACAGCTGAAGATATCTCATCTATTTCCAAGGATGCAAAGGTAAGGCATTTGCTGCATAGTGTCATTGATAATGTCATGTCAAATAGGGTAATTCAATGCAAGACTGCAAAGGAGATATGGGATGCTTTGGAGACAAGGTGTCAGGGAACTAATGCAATCAAGAAAAACATGAGGACTATACTCACTCAAGAGTATGAGCACTTTGACTCAAAAAGTGATGAGTCATTAACTGACTTATATGACAGGTTTGTCAAACTCTTGAATGATCTGTCACTGGTGGACAAGGAATATGACATTGAAGATTCAAATCTGAAATTCCTTTTTGCTCTTCCTGAAAGTTGGGATTTGAAAGCTACTATTCTAAGAGATAACTATGGTCTTGATGAACTTGAGATGGAATGCTCAAGACTTATGAACTTGAGATGGATCAAAGAAGCAAGAGACATGGGAGAAAGTCAAGAATAGTTGCTCTTAATGCTGAGGAGGAATCCCCCAAAGTGGTTGTCTCGAAGAAAGGAAAAGGAAAAGCACTCATCATAAAGTCTGATTCAGAATCATCAAGTTCTGATGATGATGATTCAGAAACTGAAAGTCTACCTGAAGTAGATGCTGATGAAGAGATGATGAAGCTGTGTGCTCTTATGATGAAGGGTATCATAAAGATAACCTACAGGAAATTTAGAAGGGGAAAGAAGTTTTCCAGGAAAGGTTGAAGTCGTGATAAGAAGGGCTTCAGAAAATCTGAAGGCAAAGGAGGAAAGTCTGACAGAGGAGATTACTCAAATGTTAAATGCTATAACTGTGGTGAGAAAGCCACATATCTCCTGACTGCACGAAAGGAAAGAGTGATAAAGGCAAGGCTCTTGTCAAAAAAAGAAAACCTGGACAGACACCTCAGATTCTGAAGATGAGGAGAACTCTGGCTTGATGGCAAATACTGATAGCAGTTCTGATGCTGCTGAGTTAAAGGTACCTTAAACAACTTATGCCTTTCATATTGATGATATTACTGAGTTGATGTTATATCTTAAAACCATGTTTATTAGCTATAGAGATCAAACTTTAACATGCGAAAGATCAACTTCTGAAAATCTTGCTTTTAAAAAGAGGAATGATTATTTAGAAAAAGAGTTAGTTATGTTCCATCAAACTCAGAAGGATATAGATGATGCTTTCTATGTTAGAGATGAAGTGCTAAAAATGAATAAATCTCTAAAAACTGACTTAGAAAAGGAGAGAGAGATTATCAGGACTTGGACTAACTCTGGCAGAGCAACTCAGGATATACTAAGTAGTGGAAACTGGAAAGAGGGCTTAGGTTATGGAGATGAGAAAAGTGAAAAAGGAACTGAACAAGCTAAGCCGAAGATAATCCTGTTAAATTTATAGCTAAAACTGTAAAGTCTGATTCTGAAAAGATGAAAGATATTAAGACAGAAGTGATAGCAGAGTCAACTTCTGACAAATTAGAACATGATAAACCAACTGAAGTTAACATAGGCTTAATGACAAAAAGCAGCTTAAATATAAGCTAAAAGAGGTTACGAGTGTAAACAAGGTAAAGGTAGCTAGGAAAAATAGGAATGGAAAGGAAGGTGTGAATAAAAGTAACAATTATATGCCTATTCCTAATGCTCCTAGAAAGAAATGCTATAACTGTCGAAACTCTAACCATCTGGCTTCTTTTTGTAGGAAGAATAAGAATATAAACTCCTTACCTTCAAAGTCAAGAGCTATGAGTCAGTCTGTTAGATTTAGGCCACAAAATCCTTGTTTTCATTGTGGTAGTATATGACATTCCATTTATACTTGTAAAAAATATCATAGTTTGTACTATGATTATTATCAGACAAAACCTTCTTTGAAGAAAGTTGATTTAATTCC
Organism: Apium graveolens; assembly: GCF_009905375.1. Taxonomy (NCBI): domain Eukaryota; kingdom Viridiplantae; phylum Streptophyta; class Magnoliopsida; order Apiales; family Apiaceae; genus Apium; species Apium graveolens. Next base: position 200,527,074 of record NC_133653.1, read on the forward strand.
TTCTAGTGTAAAGTATGATGCAAAGTCTGCTACTCTTAATGCAAATAAGAAAATTGCTAGCATAAACTCTGATGTTAAATCCACTGCAAATGTTAACAAACTTGAAAAGGCCAAAGGATCCAAGCAAGTCTGGGTCCTTAAAACTAACCATTAGTGGCCTTTGTGATTGCAGGGCAACGGGAAGAACAACCTAGTTCTCGAAAGTTGATGTTCAGGACATATGACTGGAAATAAAGCCCTGCTATCAGATTTTATGGAGAAAGCTGGCCCAGAAGTTTCTTATGTAGATGGCAACATTGGAAAAACTCTGGGATATGGCAAGATCAATCTTGGGAATGTCATCATTAAAAAAGTAGATCTTGTCTCAGGACTTAAAAATAATCTGTTGAGTACAAGTCAAATCTGTGATAGAGGTTATCATGTGGATTTCTTTGAAGAACACTGTGAAGTTATAAGTAATTCAACAGGCAAAATGGCTCTGAAAGGATACATGCATGGTAACATTTATGAAGCCAGACTTTCAACAAGTACTGATGGTTCTGTAATCTGTCTATTGAGTAGAGCATCAATTGAAGAAAGATGGAATTGGCACAAGAAACTCTCTCATTTAAATTTCAATAATATAAATGATCTTGTAAAGAAAGATCTTGTGAGAGGAATGCCAAAAACAGTATTTGCTCCTGATGGCCTTTGTGATACATGTGAGAAGGCAAAACAAAGAAAATCTTCTTTCAAGAGCAAATCCGAGTCATTATTTTTTGAGCCTTATCACCTACTGCATGTTGATCTATTTGGTCCAACCAATGTCATGTCTATTACAAAGAAGAAATATGCTATGGTTATAGTGGATGAGTTCACAAGGTACACTTGGGTGTACTTCTTGCACAAGAAGACTGAAACTGCATCTACCCTAACTGATCATGTAAGACAGCTGGATAAATTGATCAAAGATTCTGTTAAAATTATAAGGAGTGATAATGGCACTGAGTTCAAGAATTTAATCATGGAAGAGTTCTGCAAAGATTATGGAATCAAACAGGAATTTTCTGCACCTGGAACTCCACAGCAAAATGGAGTTGTAGAAAGAAAGAACAAGACTCTCATTGAAGCTGCATGAACAATGCTTGATGAAGCAAAACTGCCAACCTATTTTTGGGCTGAGGCTGTGCAGACTGCTTGTTTTACATAAAATGCTACACTCATAAACAAGCATGGAAAAACACCATATGAGATGGTGAAGAAAAAGAAGCCAAATCTGAAATACTTTCATGTATTTGGTTGCAAGTGTTTTGTTCTTAAGACTCATCCTGAATAGCTATCAAAATTTGATCTAAAAGGTGATGAAGGAATTTTTGTTGGATATCCACTTTTCACAAAAGCCTTCAGACTCTACAATTTGAGAACAAGAGTTGTCATGGAATCTATCAATGTCTCTTTTGGTGATAAGAAGATTACTGGACTTGAAGATTTCGATGATCATGATCAACTGAGATTTGAGAATGAAGACTTAAATCCTGATCCTGTAAGTTCTGATGGATTAAGTTCTGATGTCATTGAAACTGTGGTAATAACTCCAAAGGAAAATGCACCTCTTGAGGGGGAGCAAGCTGAAGAACCTACCACATCTCAAGACTCTCGAGAAGCATCAGAACATGTCACTAGCTCTTCATGTTCTGATTCATCTAGTTCTGATGAGTCATATTCTGATAATTCTGGAAGCTCTGATTCTTCAACTCCTGAAAAATCAAATTCAATATCTGAAGTCTCAGAGAGCATATCTACAGAGGGAGCATTAGAAAATGCTGAAGGAGACAGCATGGATCATGGGGGAGGATCCAGTTCTAGAGATCAACTTCCATCTACAAGGAAGTGGACTAAAGCACATACACCTAATTTAATCATTGGAGATCCTGAAGCAGGTGTCAGAACTAGAACTGCAACTTCAAATGAATGTCTCTACCATTCTTTTCTATCTCATACTGAACCTAAGAAAGTGGAAAAAGCTCTTCAAGATGCTGATTGGGTGCAAGCAATGCAGGAAGAGTTAAATGAATTTGAAGGAAATAAAGTCTGGATCCTAGTGCCAAGACCAAAGAATATATCAGTTGTTGGTAAAAAATGGGTGTTCAGAAACAAAACTGACAGTGATGGCATAATTACAATGAATAAAGCAAGACTGGTTGCTAAAGGCTACTCTCAATATGAGGGTATTGATTATGATGAAACATTTGTACCAGTTGCTAGATTAGAAGCCATAAGGATCTTTTTGGCTTATGCTGCTCATAAGAAGTTTAAAGTCTTTCAAATGGATGTAAAAAGTTCTTTCTCAATGGAGAATTGGAAGAAGAATTATATGTTGAACAACCTCCAGGCTTTGTAGATCCTAAATTTCCCAATCATGCCTACAGGCTTGAGAAAGCACTTTATGGCCTTAAGCAAGCTCCAAGAGCATGGTATGAGACTTTAGCTCAATTCCTTCTGGAAAGTGGATTTCACAGAGGCACAATTGACAAGACTTTATTCTACCTCAACCATGGAAAAGACTTACTTTTGGTACAGATATATGTTGATGATATCATATTTGGTTCTACTAATTCCAAACTATGTGAGAAGTTTGCAAAGCTAATGCAATCAAGATATCAAATGAGTATGATGGGAGAACTCAGCTATTTTCTGGGTCTTCAAGTCAAGCAAACTGAAGAAGGCACTTTTATCTGTCAATCCAAGTATACCAGAAGTTTACTGAAGAAATTTGGAATGCAAGATTGTTCAACTGCATCCACTCCCATGACCACTGCAACCAAGTTAGATAAGGATACTGGTAAATCAATAGATATTACTAACTACAGAGGTATGATTGGCTCCTTACTCTATCTAACTGAAAGTAGACCTGATATCATGTATGCTACCTATTTTTGTGTAAGATTTCAGGTTGATCCAAGAGAACCTCACTTATTAGCTGTGAAAAGAATTTTCAAGTACCTTAAGGGGTACAACTGATCTAGGTTTGTGGTATCCTAGGTAATCAAATTTCAAGCTAATTGGTTACTCAGATGCAGATTTTGCAAGATGCAAAATAGACAGGAAAAGCACTAGTGGAAGCTGCCAATTTCTTGGAGGCAGATTGATTTCTTGGTTTAGCAAGAAACAAAAGTCAATTTCCGCATCAACTACAGAAGCTGAATATATTGCTGCAGGAAGCTGTTGTGCACAGATTCTTTGGATAAATAATCAGTTACTGGATTATGGGTTAAAATTTTCTAAAATCCCTATTACTATGATAATCAAAGTGATATTGCTATGAAAGGTAATCCAATTCAACACTTAATGACAAAGCACATCAGCATTAGGTACCATTTCATAAGGGAACATGTGGATGAAGGTAAAGTGGAATTGTATTTTGTTCCAACAGATCAATAACTAGAAGTTATCTTGACAAAACCACTATGTAAAGCTACTTTTATAAGATTGGTAAATAAACTTGGAATGGTTTCAGGTTCTTTCTCTAAATCTGCTTAGTTTTTGTACTCATGCATCAGACTTTATTATCAGTGTTTACCGATTGTATTATCTATATGTAATATGTGCTTAATTTGAAAATTCATTCAATGCTGATTGTTATCTGTTGTGGATTTATATACTCTAATAAGTCTTTTGAATGTTCTGTGGCTATTCAATCCAATAAGGATAACCGTGCTAGATGCTGACCTAGTAGTCTTTAACATACTAGAAATCCCATGTTTAAATTAGTTGTTTATGTGGAAACTCATTAACACAAGCAGATTCTGATATTGAGCTTAGTCAAGTTTACTTTGTATATCTTATTACTAAGTCACAAACTAGATTCTTGTTTCTTATCTGTCAAATTCTGATGTCAGTAAATTTAAAGAATGAACTAAGTGCTGATAAGCCTCACTTATCAAAAGAAAAGAAAAGAATAAAATTCAGGTACTCCTTTGAGATCTAGAGTAAAAATTCTGAAAAGAACACCCAAGTGCATTGGATGCAGTAAGTAATATCCATTAGAAAAGCAAAAAAATTTCTTGGTGACTTTTCACACTCTATGATTACTGGAGATATACTCTGATAACATCATAATTCTGATAAGCAGTCGTGACTCACCTACACTGAGAAGCCACTATAAAAGGAATTTCAAAAGATGCATAAAATGAGCACAAACAGTTGAGGTGAAATCATGCATAAATTTGTTCTATAATAGACATCATAACTGATGACAGATTTTAAGCATTTTTCTGAGTTATGCCTTATTTCTAAGATGTACTGAAGTTGATCAGAATTTAATCTTTATCTGATATTTTGTTGAATGCACACACTTTCACTCCATATGAATGATGAAAATTACTATAGTGATTAAGTTGTTTTTGACAAACAGTTAAGTATCATTTGCATAAATTCTGAAGACATGTTCTGATGGAAGTTCTGATGATTAGACTCTGAATAAAACAAGTCAGTATTTGTATGAAGAATCACAGAAAAAGATATTTATTTTTTTCAGTACAGAAGCCATGTTATGATGACTGTTAAAATCTGATATAAGTTAAGTTCTGATATTAAATCCTGATGGAATCTTTGATGCTTATGTGGCATTTTTTTTACTCGACTTATTTGTGGGAAATTCTGAAACAGTCATATTTAAATCAGAATAAATTTAGGTAAAATAAAAATAGTTATAATCATTATGGGTTAGTGGTTAATTTTTATGTCCTGAAAAATTGTATTTGCACTGTAATTATTACTTATTTTACGTGCCCATTAACTCCTCTCTAGCCGTTTATTGACTGGTCACACGGTGCCAGGTGTAAAGTGTATATTATGCTTCAAAAATATAACTGTTGAGTGGAGAGAGTATATATATGAGAGTTAACAGATTTTATAATCTTTTACTTACTTTTCTAATTTTCATATCTCTTATTCTCTGAAGCGTTTTTTCAGGACTTTGAACAAACACTTTGCAAACGCTCTCCTTCTTACTTAATTTCTTCCAGCGATGGAACCAAAAGACGTAATTTTTAATGGGGCTCCATCGGAACATAGCAAGGCTGAAGCTCCATCGGAACTTCACTTCATTCAGGAATTTCTCGCTAATTCTGATATTGGGTACGCTCTGACCCAACCTGATGTGGTGCTCAAGGATCCCCAAGTATTATCTTTTCATCAGGGGAGAATGAGCATGTCGTGACATTGGTCACGGTTCGACAAGCAATGCAGCTGCCTGAGAACTACGTTTACTCTACTGTTGAGGAGCCAGTTCTTTAAAATATGATGGCCAGTCTGGGGTATGAAAAGACATTGGCAAAGCTGGGTCAATTGAAGAGACATTACATAAGGAGGGAATGGAGTTTCTTCTTTGACTACATTACCAAGGCTTTTGCCAAAAAATGTTCTAACTTCGATGTAATCCCCATATTCAGTCAACAAATCGGGTATGCTCTTATTAATCAAACTGATATTGATTATCAAAGTGCGCTCTTAGGTGTTTTGGGGATAGGATGACAGAAGAAAGAAATATTGTTTATTTTTCTAGAGTCTGTCAGCTTATTTACAGCTTTTGTTGTGATGATAAGCCTCAATCAGCTAGTGAATTAATTCCATCATTCAGACTAGCTAAAAGAGCTTTTAATGACTTATTATCTATTGATAATAAGATGGTTGTGTTAAGACCCCTTCAAGTTCTTCTATCTGTCAAACAAGCCTTAATAATCTATGATCCAGTTAAATACACTGCACTATATCCTGATGTCTAACCATCAGAACCTACCACCTCTACACAAACACCTCAAACTTTTCAACCATCAGCTCAAACAACCAGACCTTCATCTTCCAAAATTTCTAAGAGGACAAAGTCTGTTCCTCAACCTCAACAAAAGAGAAGGAAGATGATTCTCAGAGATGAGTCTGAGAGTGAAGAGGAAATAATTGATGCACGAGTTCATTCATCTGAACCTGTGATAATTGAAGCTGATAATGTTACTTCTCAGAAAGAGAAAGCAGCTCAAAGTTCTGATACTTTGAAAAGGAAATCTGTAAATTCTGATGCTGCTGAAGCAACTCCTTCATTGGCAAGGAGATTGAAGAAAATGAAGGCAAGGAGATATTTGGATAAGGCTATATCAGAAGATACTGAAGAAGCTGTGGAAGGGGATCAGGAATCTCTAATCTCACAAGAACCAATTTTCATTGAAGCCCTTCCAGCTCAAGGCAAAGACCCGGCTAATGACACAGTAGTTACCCCTCATGTCTCTCCTATTAAAGCTACAGATGATGCTACAGAACAAACTGATAATTCCGAAATAGATATTCATAATTTGAATATACCTGAAGTTCTTTATCTGGAATCTCCATCTACATCAAAGACACCAGCTCTAGAGGTAAATTCTGCTCATCAGAATTTAGATGATGTTATTCCCGAATCTCCAGTTGCTTCACACACTGTTGAGCTATCAGAACAGAATGAGTCTTCTTCAAGTTTTGATGACAGTATTTCTGTTGAGACTCCAGTACCTACTTTGGGCAAGGAATAATTGGTGAAGAAATTTGTTGAAAAGGAAGCACCTATTCCTTGGGATGATACTCACAGAGGTGTTGAGTGGACCAAGAAGTGGAATAAATCAGATTTCATTCCATGTTCTAAAGTTCTCACAGAGCATATTGCAAAAGCTGATTAGTTGCTCAGAAATGCTTATTTCAAGACACAACTCAAGATCACAGCTCTGTCTACAAAACATCTCCAAGGTCTACATACTGCTACTCATGAAAAGGTTGATACACTCAGAGAAAAAGCTGATAAGCTAGATCTACTGATCAAGCTTGACAAGAACATGTATATCAGACCTATTTATGAAAAAGTTGAAACCATTGAGAAAACTCAAGAGAAGCAACAGGCCCCACTTGCTGAGGTTCTGGCTAATCAAGCTTCTAAGAAAGCTCAATTGGATGAAATCCAATCTTCAGTTGAACTTCTTCTTTCTCTCTTACTTCTTGATGATGCCAAAAAGGGGGAGAAGGTAGTTAAGTCCAAATGCTCACCTACTCAAGAACTAAAGAAAAAGGATGATAAATATGATGACCAGGAAAACTCTGAAAAGAGCAGAGGTCAAAGAAAATTTCAGGGAAAATCTTCTATTTAGAACAAGTCAAGTTCTGATGCTGTGAATGCTCAAAGATTGAAGTCAAGTGGTGATAAGCAAAGTCTGATGACAAGTTCTGATATCCTGATTCAGTCAGGATCTCAAGACTCTCAGAAGTTCTTACAAACTCTGAAGTTAAAGGGGAAGCAGACTACTGTTTATTATAAAGATCCTAAAATCTAGACACTTGATGAGTAGATAGCAAGAAGATTATTTCTGAAACAAAATCCAGGAATGGATTTAGAAACTCTCAAGGAGGAAGAAGCTAGATTTGCTGCTGAGAAGACAAATCCTAAGTCTAAAACTTCTGATGCAAAGAAACCTCCAAGGCCTAAGGAGAAAGGCATTGTGATCAAGAAAAAGTCAAATTCTGAAATTTTAAAATTCAAGACTAGATCACAGACTGAGAGTAATCCCAAAGACAAAGGGAAAGGAAAAATTTATGAACCAACTAAGTCACCGGACTTAAAAACTTCCCAAGATCTGATGAAACCAGTGTGTAAAATGGTTCAAGGAACTGATGATAATCTTATTGAAGATGAAACTGTTCAAATTCTGAAAAGAAGAAAGATAATTGAATATTCTAAAACAACCTTTGACACTGCTCAAGCTGTTATTCAGAATAAAGGATAGGAAGGTACAGAAGAAACAACAAATTCTGATCAAGCTATCAAGACATCAACTACTGACATTACTCAAGTTGATTTGGATAAAATAACAATTGCTGATAAGAAGAAGCTATTATGGAAGAAAGCTACTCCAGTTGAACCAAAATCCAATCTCATGATTAATCAACTTGCTACATTTGGGTTAAAATCCAAGCAACCTAGAGATAGAGCTGGATTAGGTTCTGATGAAGAGAAGATTCAAACAGGAGTAGAGGTTACTCTAAGAGATCCTTTCATATTGAAAGATAAACCATATGAACAAATCAAACAAAGGCACCTTGACAAGGTGTTGTCTGCTCAAGTTGTGATAGATGCTCATGATAAGGAGAATCTAAAAGAGAAATTGACCTTATTTCTCAATGATGGAAGGACTTATAGATTAGCTGACACTGATGTATTAAAGTAGTCTATTAGAGAACTTCAACATATTCATTATCTTGTGGAAGTAAAATATGATGTTACAAGAATTGGTCAGAATACATTTTGAAGGTTATAAAAGATCTATTCAGAATCCCTGGTACAAAGACTTCTCATTACAGTCCAATGATTACTGAATGTGATGGAAGAGAAATTCCTATGCTGAAGAATTCTGCTAAGGTAGAAGTTATTCTGAAAGAAAGATACTTATATTATAATGAAAACTCTTCACATCCTAAGGTTATCACACTTGGTGATGGAATTGAAAGAACATCCATTCAAACTCTCAGAACAGCCATTCATCAAATTGGTGATAGTAAAGAAGAAGAACTGATGCAGGTTAAAGCACAGTTGGCTGAAGTTCTGAAGAAAGCTGAAGATAATCTGATAAATGATTTTGTTAAGAATAATTATGAATTCAGATTGATTCAGTGATGTTGGTAAAGCTGGATATTTTGTAAGTTGTTATCAATAGTCTTATTAAACTCTTATTGTATTTGAACTTAAATGTTTTTGACATTATCAAATCTATTAACTTGTACATTCTTGCATAATTTATAAGTTGGGGGAGATTGTTGGATATATTTGAGATGTCATGTCTAATATGTTTCATGTTTAGTTTTCAGAACTTAACTAACAATAAATATCAGTTCTTACTGGAATCAGGATTTACCGGAAGTCAGGACTTAAGGATATCAGGACTTAGATTATCAGAAGATGGATATCAGAACTTAAGTACTGGAGGACTAACAGTTAAGGAAGGAAGCTGATTTATAGGAAAGAAGATCAAGACTAATACAAGAAGTAGATATGTATGGAAAGAGTTAGAGGACTAGAAGAATTATATAAGATATCTGATTGCTATATTCTAGGAGATGAATTATATTTCATATCAATTAGAAGTTATCTTGTAACTGTGTGTCTATATAACACAGACGTAGGTTTACTCTATAAGAGTTACGATCACCGAGAAGATCATACAATTATAACCTAGCAGCTCTCGTGATAGTTGTTCATCACTTAGAGAGAACAGTTCCATTGTAACATAGTTTATTATATCGAATACATCAGTTTTCTGTTATTGGTGCTTTAAATCGATTTGATTGTATTCTACACTGTATTAAACCCCCTTCTACAGTGTTGTGTGACCTAACAAGATAAATAATTAATAAGGATAAGTTGTTGATTTAAAAATAGTGAATTAAATTATAAAAGAGTGATATATGGGATTTAAATAAATTTTTAATGGGAGAGATTAAAAACAGTATACTTATATAATTAGAAGAGAGAGCTAATACTATTAGGGTGAGATTGGAGTTGATCGAGTGAGGTTTCAAAGTTTGATCATCAAAGAGAACCGTAAAATCACTAGTATGTAGTTTATGGTGATATTTCAACTAGTTGGTGACTTTATAATGTTAATTAATTGTTTAAGTCTACAATCCTATATTTTATTAGTTTCTGGTAAATATATTTTTATGAGATTTTGCTTGATAGTGTAAGAATTAATTATCAGTTGAAAGATAAAACTATTAATAATAGGATTACATAATAAAATTGTTAAGAGTAGGGTACTACATTGGGAGTGGCTAAAAAAATACCCAAATTGAAAATGTGGGTTAGGGTTTGTAATCATAAAAATGGGGTTTTTTTATTTAATGGAATACGAAGAGGTCGGGGATGATGCGACGATCGGATTAAGGGGTCTTTGGTGTTTGGAAAATAGTGGAAACGGAAATAACGATCTCCGCCCGTCGCAGACAATGTGACGAAGGTGGGTGGCAACGATGGATGGGTGAAACAAAGGGGAAAATGCAGGGAAAAGATTTGGTTCGATTCGAGGATCATTTTAATGGTTGTTTGCGGCTAAATGAGTGAGAGATGTGGGTGGTCGGAGAGGAAAAATGAGTGGTGGCGATAGAAAGAGGTTTCACGAGGGAGAGATTAGAGGAAGAGAGGCCGAGAATTAAGGAAGTGAGCGTGGTCTCCGACACTTTTGTCGGTCGGTGGTTCGCCGGAAAGAATGGTGAGGGAGGAGTTAGGTGAAGGAGACTATGGTTGGGGAAGATGAGGGTATTCTGGTAATTTGATAATTAATAAAAAATAGATATTGTCGAGGTTTTAAGGCAATGTAAAAGGTTATATTTGGGAAGGTATTGGAAAGGTATTTTATTTTATTAAAATTGGTGTTGTTGGTATAATTTAATGTATACATATTGTATTTAGAGGGTATTCTAGAATATATTAAAATGTGACATAAGAGTGTTGGTGGGTTAATTTGAGATTTGTTAGTGAGTAGTAAATAGCGGGAAATCATATTAGTTTTACGATAAATTAATTCCATTATTCGAAAGTAGAGTAAAATTTAATTGCAAAGTGAATCGAAGATTTTTTATCGAAAAGGATGGTTATTATTTAATAAAGCTATTTTATAAGCACAAATATATATTAATAATTAGAATTAATTTTAAATCAGTAAATATGGAAAATGATTAGTATACGCTAAAGGAACATTATTAAATTTTATTAAAATATGAAGTGAAATGTTTGTTCAATTTCTGTAATAATTTTCCAAAGTGTAATTATTGATCTATTAGTCAATATTTAAGAATTATTAAACTATTAAATAAAAATAGTATAAGAATTTGTGGTTTAATTATTTTGTACTGAAATATTGTGTGGATTATTATTTTTAGAATTTCTCCACGCGAGAAGTATTTAAGTACGAAAATGTGAGATTTCTTGAGCACTGAGCTAATAAACGGAAATATGGCAAGTTTTATCTCATCCCTTTCCTAATTTTGACGTTGGTAATTGTTGTGCTTGTTTTAATTTAAAATTTACAAGTTCATTATTTGAGCTTTATTCGCGATTATATTTAACTCGAAACACGTTCCCTCGTTCGAGATACCCGGTTAAAATGCCTTATTTATATTGACCAAATAAATGTATTTCCTTACGTGACTATCCCTATTGTTCAGGACAATTTTTTTATTTCCTATTGATGGACATAAATTTCTATGTTCGTCTAATTTATTTCAAAGTCTTAAATCGATTTATTTTCTGGATCAATTTTTTAATTTTAATCATGTTTTGAAATAATAATTTGTCAATTCATTAAACCCTTCCAAGTCTCATGATTGATAAATCGATTACTTATTCTACCTTTATTTTTTCACATATATATACAGGTCAATGTGGGGTTGGACCTCCGATTATATATATATATATATATATATGATTAAAGTTCTATGGAGTCCACCGTTTAATTTAAGTCCTCGGAGTCCATCTATATTTTGCAAATAAAATATTTTTTAAAATATGTTATTTTGCAAAACATGTTTCACAAATATCATTATTTCAATAAAATTATGCAAATCTCATACATTTACAAGTACAATATATTTGTTCTGCAACATGACCATTTATGTTCTACAAACTAAACGTATTTTGTAAAATAATATATTTTGTAATGTTATACTTGTAAAATGTATACAATGTGCAAGATTTTCAAAAAATAGTGGACTGCATATAACTTAACTTTCTCTCTCTATATATACATGAGTGATATAACCATTATTTATGATCAAAATTATTTTATTTTGTTTGCAGTTTTAACAGTCAAGAATCGGTATGACTAGTACCGCTTACTAATGTTTAGTCAATTGATATTTTATTTTTTAATAAATATTTATCATTGATCCAACCATATAGAAATCAATATATATATATATGTATGTATATATATATATATATAAATATATACATATATATATTAGTGGTATAACCAGAGTTTTAGATCAAAATTATTTTATTTGGTTTGTCCTTTTAACATTCAAATATGAGCTTGATTAATACCACTATCTAGTGCTAAGTCCCATATTGATGTTTCGATTTTCATAAAAATATTTAGGAATGATCCAACCATATAGATGTCAAGATCCATATATAATAGTGATATGACAAAATTTTCAGAAAAAAATAAATTAAATTGGTTTCTATTTTGACAGTCAACCAGTGGTGACAAGTACATTTCACTCCTAGAGAAAAGTCAATAGACATCACCCTTTTAACATCAGTCGAAAAAATTCAACCCGATGTTAAAGATATGTTTTTACATAGTATTTCAAAAATATACCCCTATATTTCGCATCGGTTGTGTTTTAACTGAAGTTAAACACTAACTTTCATATCGGTTGTTTTAGGACCGTTGTAAAAGTTTGGTATTCGCATCGGTCCTTAACTAACCGATGTCTCTGTTAAAATTTAAATAAAATAAAAAATAGAAGGTGGGGAATAAAAGGAAAGAATGTTAAAAATAAAAAAAATTGGTGCAAAATGCTGAAAATACGCATTTTGGTAGTGTTGTGCTGAAAATACCGTGTTGGATACCCATTTGCCATTTGGGTATTCTGTTTTGTACTAGATACCCATTTGTCAAATGGGTATCCGTTTTTTTTCTTTTTTTTTTGTAATACGCATTTGCCAAATGCGTATCCCAATGGTAATATCCAAACCAGAAATGCGTATTTTTAATAATTTTCTTACATACCCAATTCTCAAATGCGTATTACACTTACCCAATTTCAAAATGCTTAACCAAAACGGTATTTTGAGCATATTTTTTGAAAATGGGTATTTTGAGCAAATTGAACCCCAAAATGGGTATTTTTAACCATTGTCCGGAATAATTCCTCCTCCTTTGTACATTGCCAAATATTTCCCCCGTTTCCCACATATTCACCAATTTCTTTTTCTCTTTTTCCCCGCTGTTTTTCTCTCTTCTCACCAGATATACATCTCTCTCGCCCCCCTTCTTCTCTCTATCTCATTCCTTAACATCACTCCCTATCTCTTTCCATCGCCGTTACCATCAATCAAGCCTTAATCGAGCAATCGAGTTTTGATATGTTCTACATACAACCCTAATCGAACAGAATCAAGCCCTAATCAAGCTATAATCGAGTCAACCAATAGAGCCGTGATTTGTAAGTATTTATCATATTTGTTTTTCTTTTTTCCTTTTGTTTTTAAATTGAGCCCTAATTTATAAGTATTTTTCAGATCTTGTTTCTCATCTCCGTGTACCCGCTTCTCATCTCCTTCTCAGATTTTGTAAGTCTTCGATTACACTTTTCATTTAATTAATATTTTCATGTATTTTTTGAATGTTTAAGTATGGTTGTAGTACGATACATGAATGTATTTTACTTGTATGCATTTTGAAGGGGTTAAGGTTAAAATTATACTTCATCTTTTAAGGGGTTTAGTGCGACTTAGACATTGCTGGAATGAAGCTTCACTTAGACTTTCAGAAGCTCTTAGAGTGATTGCTACTATTTTATACCAAGAAAGTTACTGTGTATTAATTTTACTGAAGCTTTGTGTTCTAATGATACATGTTTTCAGTTTCTCTTGTAGGGACGATTTAATTTCCAAGGGATTCAAACTATAGCTGTAAGGTACTTGGTGAATTAACATCTGAATGAATAGGATAACAATGTAGAACCTTTTTTAATTCTATTATAGTTGCACAATTTATTTAGCAGCCACATTTTTGTTGAAAATTTAATACATAGGATGCTATGTGGCGACCTATTTTTATTGAAGTGTTCAGTCCTGTAGGTTTGTGAACCATTAAACTTTTCGATAAACCACAACTAGTTTATTTATTAATCACTTGATTACTAATAATGTATCGAACTTAATTAATTTGTGTTTACACGTCATTTACTTGTTGGACTTTTTCAATATGCCTCATAGTATCTTAAACTCTTATACACCACTTCTCTTGAGCAGAATATACTTGCATCACAATGCTAAATGCCTATAATTACATGTGTTAATTACATCAGATAAGACATTGTTCAGGCCAACATCAGCGACACCTGATCTCATAAAAGAGACAATACTAGCAATAAAATGAGGCGCGCCATTTCCCAATGGAAGCAGAGTAGTACGAGCTATAGATGGAGAAAGAATAAGAATTTTCGACAGATTTTCGACGGAAGGATAGAAGTACTCAGAAGCTGTATTAGCAAGTAAATAAAACAAAAAAAACAAGCGAGAGGAGAAGAAGGGAATAGCCCAACACAGGGAACTACCCACAGCTGCATTAAAAGATTTCAAAGCAGTTTATATAACCTTTTGGCTTGCATGATTTGTTTGATCTAATGTATACACACTTGGACTGATAATCAGTGTAGTTGTACAGAGTAGAGGAGCCATCATCTTGGACTAGGAAATTTGAAGATTGTGTGAGAACTGCAAGCAGAGATGCACCAAAAGCCCGGGCCCGAAAATTTGGCCCGACCCGATCCGGTCAAAGCCCGGTCAAGCACGGCCCGGTCAAAGCCCGGGCTTGGGGCCTCGACGGGCCCTATATTTTAGGCAAACCCCGGCCTGGCCCGGCCCGGTTAAAAGCCTAGGCGTCCGGCCCAATTAAAAGCCCGAAAAAGCCCGCTAATAATCAGATTATTCTAATATATTTTCTTATATATTTATAAATTCACATTTATATATAAATATAAATAATACTTGAAACACATACTAAAAAAATAACTATGTAAAATTATTATGTGAACTATAATTATATATTCTTAAATAATCTAATATAATATTAAAAATATTATATTATATATATATAATGAAAACAATAATTTGATTTAAAATATTTATAAATAGATTATTTTAATTTTTCTTAATAAATAAAGAACACATTTAAACTATATTTAGGTATAAGTAATACACGTGTTTTGTTTTGTTTTGTAAAAACAGAAAATTATAACTTGTCTTTGAAAATATTTAGATCATATGAATCTTATAAAACTTTAAAAAAGGGAAGAAATATAATAATAAAAAACTATTACAATTCAAACTTTAAATCTAATAAAATACATTATTATACCTAAATATATAATTTAATTATTCTATTATTGTATTACATAATAAGTAATTAAATAAAAAATTGAATTATAATTATATATACTTAAATATTATAAATAATATTAAAAATGCTATGTATATATAATGCAAGTAACAATTATCTTAATAAAAATAAATATAAGTAACAATTAACAAATTATTTGTTAATTGGGTTAGGGTAGTATCATTTTCTTTAAAAAAAATTGAAATAGGTAAGTTCGATTAAAAATATTTTTGAATAGATAATTTTACGCATTTATATTGTATTTAAGGATAAATATTATATTTGGTTTGCTTCATTTGATAAAATGGAAAATTATTTTAAAAAATTTTGCGCACATTAATCCTATAAAACATAAAAACTAGGAAGAAATATAATAATAATAATAATAATAAGAATAATAATAAGAATAATAAAAACTATTAAAATTAAAAATTGAAATACAAATCTTATAAAATATATTTAAAAGTACTTTGAAAATTAGGTGTAAAATATTTTTTTCAAAATTATTACTAGAACCGAAAAATTATAAAATATTATTAGATGGGCGGTAAATACAAATCTCAAACAACTTTTCAATTCATGATTAAATTTCATAAGATTAGGAAAAGAAAATATATAAATAAAAAAAATAATTACATAACCATATTATGTGATATGGTTAAAATATTCTGTTTGCAAATTTGTGATGTGAAAAAAATCAAACAAATAAACTAAACTATACTGCATATGTTATGTTTTACGTTATTAATTTCAAATAAAAAAATACAATAATATGATCATCATGTAAATAAAGTTATTTGAATAATAAAAAATAATGGTATTTTTGATAAAAAAATATTGATATTAAAAAGTAAATAACTCAACTCATTCTGTAAAAAAAAAATCTTATATAAAAAATAGTTATAGTTTGATCATCATGACTATAATAATATAATATTGTAATTAAGATTTAGTGATGAGGACTAATATTATAATTAGTAATTAATCATTAAAATATAATATAGGGTCACATATCACCCATATGTCATCATTATCATTTAAATAAAGTTATTAGAATAAAAAATAATAGTACTTTTGGTAAAAGATATTTATATCAAAAAGTAAATAAGCCAACTAATTTGGTCAAAAAATAATTCTTATGTAAAAAATTATTTAAAAATTTTAATGTGCATGGCACAAGTGTAAAATTAATTTTTTATATTAGTAAATAATGAAAATATTTACTATATATTTGGTTATGAATATTACAAATGCTATAAATAATAAATTTTAAAAAGAAATTTAATAATTACAAAAAAATAATACAACTTAAAATAAAATACAATTTTAATAAAATGAAAAATAATACCATTACAAAGTATGTTTTTTAAATGTTATTACCAAAACCGAGAATCTAAAAAATATTATTATCAAGTAATGTACAAACTACAATCAACATTTCAATTTAGTGACCAAACTCCTTTAATCATGTGTCACAATCAAATTCAAAAATGTAATAGCAACTAAATGAAAAAGTTTGAAAAATATTTTTTTTTAAAAAGAAATCATTTAAAAAGAAATTTGAACAAATATATATTACATGTTATTAGAATGTTAAAATATTTAAGAATAAAATAAAAGAATAATTTTGTATAATTGTGAAATACAGTTATACATATTATTAACACTTTAAAATCCGTAATTTTTATAAAAAAATATTAATATATTATATAAATGTTGTCCTGATAGAATATAAAAATGTAATAATAAGTAAATATATAACTAAAAAATTTAAGGAATAAAATTTTTGTATTAAAATTTAGTAAAATAAAAAATAATTATTAATTTTAATTTTTTTATAAAAAATATTTAGAATCATCCGTGCATCGCCGGTATAAAGCTAGTATAAATAATACTTTAAACACATACATATATATATTTACATATCTGTGATTAATAATATTATTTATATACTTTGTTGCACAAATAATGAAAAAATATATAATAAGTACACTATATATATTTGGATATCATTGTTATAACAATGATAAAACAATTTGTTTTATAAACATGTTTATTTTTTGGCAAACTTAAATGTTTTCAACAAATTAATGTTTTCATAAAATATTCCATATAAACTAATATATTTTTAGGATGATCTAGTTGCAGTCTGCAGGTGATGTTTAATTGGAGAAAGCATATAAGTTGGTAGTTAAATAACATGACAATAATAAAATTAAGTATGTATTAGAGACGTGAGGAAGTTTCATGGTATTGATGAGAGAAAAAATTAAAGTGCTAAAGCTAGGATTTAAAGCAGTCCATGGATTATGGAAAATAACTTAGTGTCTTTTGAGGAAGTATTAATTCTGATAGTCTGTCAAATCTCAATCATGTTCATAGAATTATTTTACAATGAGACAAAGTAGATGAGGGAGGTGCAAAGGATTTAAAGGTGTCGTCAAAATCCAACTTGTATTTTTTGGCATCTGGCATTTTTAATTGCCGACCTGAAGGTGTATTTTGTAGTATGGCAGAAAGTATGTGGTTGCATTAATTCCTTGTTATATTAGCTAGCTTTTCTTTTTAACATGTACTAGTCAACTCTTTTTAATGAGTTCCTCTGTTAATAAGCAGCATATATACGTTTATCGTTTGATACAAATCACAATATTTATTTCTTCATGGTTTTATTATTAAATATGACTTCTTTATGGCAGTGCAGTGGTGTAATTGGATTTTTGACCTGTTCAAGTGAAGGCACACCTGTGGATTTTAGGAACCCTGCAAACAGTATTGAGATGTTAGATGGAGCCCTTAATTATAGGTGGGAACTTAGGTTCTACAATTCTGACTTAATAACATCCTTGGCTCAGATTTTCTGTCTGGGTTATCTTGTTCAATATTTTTCTAAACTCTTATACTACTATTTCATATATTCCGGCAAGTTATTTTGCTTTGCGCATTATTCTTCAGTGGGAATATTTTAAATAGTCAACTATGCAAACATTACTTTGAAACAGTTCTTTTAATCTTTTCCCCTTATTTTAGTCGTCATAAATATCCAAATACACGTTGAAACATTAGTCAGTAGCTTGGTCTGATGTACTTGTTTACCACTATTTGTTTAAGCCAATGTCAGGCAACTGTCCCTCCAAATTTTGCTCTAAAATGTCTGGTTTCAACATTCCTAGATGTCATGATTTGCAATACTAAAGGAGTGTTAGATTAATGTTTGCTATAATTTTTATGCCTCAGATTTAACAGTTTATGGGAGCTGTTACTTTGTGCCATCTTTAGCAGATTCAAAAACTCAGGTGTTAAACTTATTTTTAGCTCAACTAGTGGATATCCTTTCCGGTGATGATATTCAGGTGTTTAAGCGTTTTGGGCTAGCAAAGCTGTTGCACTCAAAAGCACTTGCTTCTTCGGGATCTACTTGAAAATCTACTTTAAACAACCCATTTAAACTAATAGTAACTCCTCATACCACCTTTCATAATTTTTTAATCAGTATATTATTCTTTTATCTCAATACATACATGACTATTTTACTAAATTTGGCACGAGTGTTTTCATGCAGCTGATGTCTGGGGTGACTTTTGACAACAGTTTTCAACTAATGTGAAAAAGAAAATACATTTCTGTCACTACGCCATAAGTGCACAAAGGCAACCCCTACTATACAGTTGCATAAGGCTTAAATGGTGTTGCATAAGGTAATAGGCAACAACAGGCAGGGTTGCCAATGTGGACGTGGTTGTAAAGCCTTAAGGCAATGAATTATACAACACCAGAAAGCGTTGCATTATGCGTCTTTTGCAACAGTAAAAGCGTACAATGACAACAACAGTTAGTGTTGCATAAAATGAAGCCACATCACCACTGTGTCCTACGTGGCAAGTGACATGTCATATTGCCACGTCAGCAGTGGCCCTACTTTGACACGTCAGAAAGCGTACATTGACAACAACAATTAGTGTTGCATAAAATGTGTGGGTCCCACAATATGTAATGCAACACTGATTTTAGTCATTTGCAACACCATTTTTATTCATATGTAACATCATTTTTAGTCTTATGCAACACCATATAGAGTCAAATGCAACACTTCAAAAATTAAAAAAATTGACATAGTTATTCTGCTTTTACATTATTCCTGCCAAAAAAGACATCCCACAATCAATACAACAAGCATCAAATGAAATTTAAAACAAACTAAACTATCAAAGTACCAAATTCTAACTTAAAAAGAATATATGATCAATTTTTTTCTTTTCTTTTCTAAATAATGTCACCTACTCATTTCAACTATAGCCTTATAACTCATTTTGACGTTGTAAAGCAGAATATGTTTATTTCCAACCAGATAGAGAACTGCCAGTCGATGTGATCCAGAGACAAAAATGCCTATATTTGAGATGGCCTTAAACAGTATTGGGAAAGGCATCCATGTAGATTTACGCTTCTTTGTTGAGTTCGAACCAATATCTTTAGCAATTCCTAAAAGCAACCATTTTAGTAGACAATATTTAGATAGTCGAGTGAATACTGTCAAATAAGATAAAAATTTATAAGAAAAATCATGCTCTAGCTTAGGGCATTATAGGAAAACCTATACTGAGATAACATTGCACCTCATTCTGGTATAAACTAAATAAATAGTATGCATGGACATACATTTAATTGTTGGATCGAGACAGGCAACCAAAAAAAATAAAATACTAACATATTAGTCTTCTATCCAAAAAAATTGCTTTGCACATAATTTCAACACATAATCTAAGACAACCATGCCCCTCTTTCACAGTCACTATCGAGATTATCGATATTATTTCCAGAGACATGAAATGGGCCTTTTTCTGGCTTTTGAATACAGATCCTTCCTAAGTCATCCTTAACAGCCTAAAAGAGATTAGGAGATATATAAGAAACACTGAAACATTTCATTAAAGAAATGATGAGATAAGGCCACAAGAAACAAAACAAACTATTATCATGTCAGAGCTAGTTAAAAGCTATTAAATTTAACTATCTTAAATATTCACTTATCACTTTCTTACGTGTTTTCATCAAAGACAACAGAATAAATATATGCTTCAACTTTGGGATTCCATATTTTACTATTATAAAAGTTGACCTAAAATTTGGCTTTTAGTTCTAAAAACTGAAAAGTAAAGCTGAGAAGATTTTTGAAAAGAAGACAAAACATAAGGAATTTTAAAGATTTCGGAGAGGAACAGAGGATAGCAAAGAACTAGATAAAAGTGGTAAGAGTATTCAACGAGAATATAGCAAGATACATATATTACATTTCCAGCCAACTCTTAGCCAATATTTATATAAACCAACTTTGTGAATTATTTTTGAACATCCCAGTACAACCTAGCTTTTTAGCACATAGCCACCATGATACACATTGACCAACTACTTTAATTATAAATTTCTCCTAAAAACTAAAACTCATCCCTACAATAGCCACTGCTAAACTACTTCCGGAAAGGAGCTTCAAAATGCTAGCTTATAAAGTAGAAGTTGTTGGTAGATAGATTATAGCCCATACACAAAGTAATGAAGCAGAAGGTCTTTGTGACAGTGTAGACTATGGAATGAAGAGGAATCCAATGAAACAAAGTCTAATAGTGCCAATTTCTCAAAGAGGAAGTCAAATTTGGTCATCAGTTCCCAGAGTTGGATATTAGATGAAGACACATATGTATATGTATAGAAAGTCAGAAAAACATAATTGAATTAAACATGAAAATGTTACACTAAACAAAATGATTAATTCCCTAATTATAGATTTATAATCTACTAAACAAAGTTCAGCATGTAATCTTACTCCAGCAGATAGAAGGAACAATAAAAGATCTACTGGCGGTGCGGTGGGCGGCTGTTGGCAGCAGAGACCCTAGATCCCCACTCAAGAAGCTCTTTGCTTGTATCATCCTTGTGACAAATCACTTCAATGAAGCAAAGACAATATTTATTTTCTCCCGTTGCTGTCTCTATTGCTTCAACAAGATCTTCCTCACAGCCGACCTGAACAATTCAAGAAATGCCAGTGTCAACAATACTTTTTTTAAAAAAATAAGCTTCACTGCTCTAACTTGTAAGTAAATGATACATTATGTATTAGGTTTTCTCGACTGACCTTAGTCGTCCAGCATTTGCCTTCACCATTGTGAATCGCATCGACCAGTGCAGTGTAGTTCCAGTTCTTGATCATATTGTATGGTCCATCATGGATCTCAACTTTAATGGTACAACCACCGTTATCAGAAAAATGATTTGATTCAGACCGCATCGCAACATTGTCGACACATCTTGAGCAGTAACCTGCAAGGGATATTGAATTTGTTAATGTGAAATAAAGAAGGAATGATTCTGGTAAAAATGGTGGGATTTCTAACAATTAACACCATATATGGTCCATTATTGTAAAAACACAGATAACTTGTGATGAGTTACCTAAAAGCTTCCATCACCAATGCAAGAAATTATTCGCTTATCCTTAGCAGCCTGTGCATACCCTAGAGTTGCACCAACTGACCACCCAATGGATCCATACGGCATTTGGAACTCATACCTGTATTATTGCACTTACAGTAATACATTCAAACACATTATATACCTTAGGAAATTATATTGAAAGGGATGCTCACCCGCATCCTTTTGGCAATTTCATCTTCTGGAAAATGAACCATGAATCCCCTGTCTCAGCAGTTATATTGAAAGTCATGCGGAATTTGTTTAATTTACTTGTTGTAGAGTATCTCCTTACCAGGAGCCCTTTGTTCACAGACAACCGTCATTAATGAGTCATTCATGCTTGTTTCATCATTTGCACATGACATTTTTCCACCTGAGGTAGATACATCAGCGTCCCTAAGTTGAGAGGGACATAGATCTTCTTGGTATGAATTGCTCCTAATTGCCCCAAAAATTACACCAAAAATCACACCAAAAACACGATACACCCTCTATAAAGCGAAATCAACATATTACAAACAATAACATCAAATGCATACACCATTTTCGGAACCAACCTATGAACTTGCCATCCAAGTCCAACACCCTTACTTCCAAGCTTATAACACCCTCTCAAAACACTCCCAATAGCATAACTATTCTAAACATACCCAAAAACCAAACAAGCCGACGGCACCATATTTCTCTAAGACATGTCATCAAACACCAACCTTGTACAACCCAGATCACCCAATTTAACATATAAATTAATAAGGGTATTCGACAAAAATACATCCCTAAACAACCCATCTTTAATCATATACAAATGAATCTTTTTAGCCTCTTCAATATTAAAACAATTGTTGCACTGAAAAACAATTGCCAAATGGATTCGACCCCTTAGGCTTAACAACATCCACAACCACCCCATTGCACCTACTCATCAATCAGCACATTTCTCGTCCCTCTTCTTCCCCAAACTCTCGTCCCTCTCGAACCCTCCCCCTCTCCTCTCCCTCAAACAATCGAAAGCCCCAAACTTTCTCCACTCGATCGATATTAGCCATGGTTGGATTTCATGAAGGATTAAAAGAAATGATTTTTATCTGAATTGTTTTGTTAGCGGAAAAGTTGGAAGATTCAGAGGAAAAGGGGAAGAACTGATGAGTGTAGGAAAAACTGATGAGCGAAAGAAAGTTGTACACTGCTATAGGTTTTGGAGTTTATATGAACCAACCATCAGCATTTATCCAAATTATTTTTTTAAATTGATTAGATGGTCCTGATTAAAAGTGAAGTTGTTGATCTGCGTGATGCATTCACCATCCAATACTCTTCTTCCACAGAGTGAATTGTTTGTGTTTTTTTAATAGCTAGAAAAATTACTATACACTCAAATAATTGTCTAGATAATTATAAAAATAAAACATCATATTTTTATTATATTTCCCCATTTTTCAATATCTCTAAAAAATAATGTAAAATTGTTATAAAATAATATAATATAAAATCTAATTTTTCTTAAAAAAAAATTTTACATCTCTAAAATTAGTAGGTAACATCACCCGTACGGTTGGATCATCGAATAAGAATTTTAAAAAAATAGAATCACCACTTGGGACAAGACTTGGTTATAGGAACCCGTGTTCACCGTAATTTGACTATTATAAAAACACACAATATAAAATCTAAATTTTTTTAAAAAATTTTACATCTCTAAAGTTAGTAGGTATCATCATCCGTACAGTTGGATGGTTGAACAAGAATTTAAAAAAAATAGAATCACCACTCGGAACAAGAATATAAAAACACACGATATAAAATCTAATTTTTAAAAAAAAATTATACATCTCTAAAATTTGTAGGTATCATCATCTGTACGGTTGGATCGTTGAATTTTTTTTTTAAAAAAATAGAATCACCACTCGGGACAAGAATTAGATATAGGAACTCGTGTTGACCGTAGTTTGACTATTATAAAAACAAAGGATGTAAAATCTATTTTTTTTTAAAAAAAATAGACACCTCTAAAATTAGTAGGTATCATCATCCGTACGGTTGGATCATTAAACAAAAATTTTAAAAAATAGAATCATCACTAGGGACAAGACTGGGTTATAGGAACCCGTGTTGACCGTAGTTTGACTATTATAAAAATACACGCTATAAAATCTAAATTTTTTAAAAAATATTTAGACAACTCTAAATTTAGTAGGTATTATCATCCGTACGGTTGGATCATTGAACAAAAATTTTTAAAAAATAAAATCACCACCCGGAACAAGATTACGTAATGGGAACTCGTGTGCACCGTGGTTTGACTATTATAAAAGCACGTGATATAAAATTTTTTTTTTAAAAAAGTACGCATCTCAAAAACTAGCAGGAAACAAAATCTGTACGGTTGGATCAATTAAAAATTATTTTTAAAAAATTAGAGCATAAATATAACAAATAAATTTTAGGAATAGTACAATAAATAAGGCAACAGTAAATAACCTACTGCAACACCAGAAAGAAAATGCGATGCCGGAAGTGCCACATCAGCTGCCATGTCAGCATGCCACATCAGCATTTTGGGCCCCACATGTGGGTCCCACGACAGCATGCCACGTCACTAGTGGGTTGCACATATGGGGCCCAAAATGCTGACGTGGCATGACACATCAACATGCCACATCATCAAATATGGGTCCCAAATATGCCACCTCAGATTTATTTTCCATGTCAGCATTGATTAAATAAAAAAATATCTAATGTAACGCTGTGACCTCTACAGTTATTAGCAACGGTAGCTTCTATGTACTGCAACGCCTTCTCCACTGTGTTGCAATAAACTGAAAATTTTGTAGATAACGCAACGCTTTTCGTGCAACGCTGGATAAAAACCCTTGCCTATGTGCACTTATGGCGTAGTGTCTACACCCACGAAGACATCGGTTTTGAACAAAATAGACATTAGTGAACTGATGTCTATTGATCTTTTTCTAGTAGTGAATTTAACCGGTATTTAGTTCCATATTGATGTTTTAATTTTTTTTTAAGAAAAATACTTATGAATGATTCAACCATAAAGATGTTACTATCTATAAATTTTAGTGATATGACAAATTTTCACTAAGAGCGTATGGTGAAATTTAGAATTAAGTTTAGTTAGACTTTATTTGTTAAAGTAATCAAGTTCAAATGATTAAAAATTCTTGAAATTTTGGGTTAAACATTTTTTTGTAACCATTTTAACATATGTACAGTTGGATCATTTTTTATCTATTCCGAATACGTGGACCTTTCACTACACCATAGATTCCATTAAGCAACCCCATAACTGTTTTGCTATATAGAGGACCAAAAAAATATTGCTTAGGACCCAAAAAGGGCTAACGCAACAACAAAACTATGTTGACTCGTAGCTAGTTAGTATAGATATCTATAGCAATATAAAAACTTCTCTATTGCAACATACCAATCTCTGTTTTAATAAATCTCAATAATAATATATTTTGGGGTCTATAGTAACATACTTAGTGTGTTGCAAAAGATCTTAGAATTTCTTTCAGAATTGTGGGGCTCATAGTGTGTTGCAACATCTTTTATCTTATAAAAGGTTAATTATTTACAACAGATTTAGTACCTACTGCAACATAGTTTCAGCCTAAAAAATAATTGAAATACACATCCTGAATATTGCATTTCCCAAAATAAATACCAAGCAATTCCAAGGAATATTCATTCATACAACTAGTCATAGAAATCAAATTCACTAGTACAAAATCAAACTTTTAAGTCGCCAAATTTACGATGCACATAGAAGAATCTGACGTATATAAGACTTCATACATCGGGTTTTTTAAAAAGGGGACATATATTAACCTTCGAAAAGTACCATTTATGTCAGTTCAGTAAACAATGTATAAGGGTGACATATACGTCGTCTCTAAATTTTTCGACGTATGAAAACTCATTTTACGTCAGGTCTGGTTCACCATTGTATAAGATCATTACAAATACTCAGCATATACATCGATTTTCCAGCACTCGATATATATATATGATTGCATATACGTTGGCTGTCTCTAATCCGAAGTAAAATAAATTTTTTAATTATTAAAAAAATAGTTTAACCAAAACTTAATAGTGGTTGGGCCAATTTTAGTCTATTCTTCCCCAAATCAAACTCTGTCCATTATAACATCGCTTGATGAAAACATTGGTCCCGGAAACCATCACGCCTCATTCATCTATCCGAGCAATTTCCTAACTTACAGTTCTGGTATGAAGTATGTCAATACTAACGATTGAACATGTATACATAAATAGCCACGTAACAAATTTTTTCTTGTTAATTTTCCCATCACTTCTACCTAATTGGGTTTGTTAACTTCTTCGATCCTAGACCGTTGCATTCGTTGTTGGTAATCTCTCTCCCCCTCTCTCCCACTCCCTCTATCCCTTCTTTCTCTTCCCTGCTCCATGTTCTTTTTCTTTACCTTCCCATTCCCGTCCCTTTGTTTTCCCGAATCTAATTATGTTACAAAAAAATATATTTGGGTGTTGATTAAAATTTGATATGTAATCTTTATTAATTTGACACAACATTTTTATATTTTAATATGAAACATAATCATAATCAGAGTAGAATTACTAATTTTATGATTTATTCTCTGGTCAATAGTGTGCCTGCTGCTGCAAATTGGGTTGCAAAGAATGTCAATGGTGTAAATATAAGGTACACATTCGGTTTATGGGATTCTTTCTTTCGAGCATCTTTAATGTAATAATTTTCCGACGTGTTAGTGATGAATTCACGTGCTTGTTTAATGATTATTTGTTTCGTATGTTTGAGTTTTCTGTTTCATGTTAACTACTAGCATATTCGATGATATGAAATAAAGTATAATAAAGTAAAAAAAAAATTTAAATATGTTAACTAGTGGATCGATTAATATACTTCTCTGCTCTTTTTTGTATCTAGATATTTAGTTAACAATTTTTTTGAATATAGCCATCTTTTTTGAAAGATTTAAATTACAAAAAAAAAAAAAATATATGGGTTCCAATATATATAGAACATATATAGGTTCGACTTATTGGGGATTTTAATTTATATACTATAATTTGCTCATCTTTTGCATATACAATAACTTCAAATAAAAGTTCATTTTAAAACTAAAGTGAAAGTTCTGCTTAAACAACATGTGTGGTACTTATTGTCAATATATTTATATTAACTGAATGATATGAATCTAAGAAAACCAAAACACAGCTTGCCAGAAAAAACACATTTTCTTATTTCTTCGAATTGAGGCGATATAAAAGAAATACATTGAAACTACGAAACTAAAAATGCTAAAAACGGGACACGATCACGTGCCTACAACCTACACTAACTCTACTTTCTTGACCCAATCAAAACTCCTAAAATAACGGACCTGAAAACAAACACTACACAAAATAGACGTTGACAACTCTTTATTTGAAAATAACATATAACCAAAGTTTAAGATGTCCACTTTCTAGTTTTCACTACTCATATGCTCCAGAACAATGTCTCCTCTCTCAATACATTCCCTTATGAAGTTATACCTGATATGTATGTGTTTCCTCCTGCCATGAAATACATAATTCTTTGCCAAATCTATAGATGATTTATTATCGATAAACAATACAACTGGTCCAATGTAGTATGATGTTATCTGACTTAAAACATTACGAATCCATTTAGCCTGGAAAGCTGTTGCAGTTGCAGCCATAAACTCCACCTCACAAGATGATAAAGCAACACACCTTTGTTTCTGGGACATCGAGATGGTGCACTTCCAATTCGTTCTTAGCAGCCAAAGCTAATCGAAAATGAACCATTTCAGGCCTTGTCACAGGAGCAAAAACTTCATCAAAATTAACTACACGCTCTTGAACATAAACTTTGGGTACTAATTTTGCTTTTTGCTTCACAATTCTTCCTTCAACATCCTTTTTTAACTTGAATATCCATTTCAGGCCTATAACTTTCTTCCCCGGTGACAGTTCTGACAATTTTCAGGTCTGATTTTCTTCAATTGACTACATCTCTTTCTTCATGGCTAATTTCCAATTTATGTCCTTAGCTGCCTGTACAAAATTCATAGGTTCCTCGATTCCCATAAGGTATAACTTCTTGTCCAGTTGCTGCTCCTCAGTCTCATTATCAATTTCACTCAGATTTATGATTCCCTTTAGTTCTGCACTATCATCGTAATTCCCCGGGTTCAGTTGTTGCACAGGTGATTGTAGTTTTGGAGACTCTGCTGACTTGTTGCTTTTAATGTCACTTTCACCAAAATTAGTTTTAACACTTCATGATTCCCTTCCTTTTACCTCAGCCATACCCTCAATTATAAACATGGCAGCTTCACTAACATCATCTGTCTCCAAAGGCCATGACTTATTTTCCTCAAATATAACTTCTCGGCTCACGAAAACCTTGTTACTATTGGGATCATAAGGCGATAAGCCTTAGTTCCCGGTTATTTACCCAGATTCACCACCGGTTTGCTCCTATCATCCAGTTTGCTCATTTTCAAACTTGGAATTCTCATGTAAGAAATACACCCAAAGACCCTAATATGTCTTGCTTGTGGTTTTTTCTCATCCCACGCCTCATATGGAGTTATTCCTAACAGTGCTCTCTTTGAAAACTTGTTCAGCAAATACACGGAGTGTCTAACAGCTTCACCCCACATAAAAGAAGGGAGTTTCATCTCTTTTAAACAAATCTTGGCCATCTCCATAACAATCCGATTTCGACGTTCCACAACAACATTCTGCTGTGGCGTATATGGTGCAGTGTAATATCGTTTTATTCTATCCTTTTCATAAAACTTCTTAAATTCCTTAGACCTAAATTCACCACCCCGATCAGTTATCACGACTCTAACCTTTCTTTCTGGACCTGTTTCAACCAAAGCATAAAAGATTTTGAAAGCCTCCAATGCTTCATCTTTGTTTCTCAAAAAATATACCCACATATATCAACTATAATCTTCCATGGAAAGAAAAAAACCTCTTAGCAGATGCAGTTTCAAGATGAAATGAGCCACAAAGATCCCCATGAATCAGTTCCAGAACTTTTGTTACATTATTACTTGTCTTCGAGGGAAATTGCTTTCTAGTTTGCTTCGACATCAGATAACCCTTACACACCTCCTCTGGATGATTGATCTTAGGCATTCCGTTCATCATTCGATCCTTGTTCATTAGTGACAAAGCATGATAATTTACGTGTCCCAAACACATATGCCACAATTTTGATAACTCATCTTATTTTGACAGTAAGCACTTCGAATTGGAAGTATTAAGAACAATTTTATAGAGTATGTTTTGAGATCGCTTTACCTTCATGAGGAGTGAGACTGTTTTGAGATTGCTTTACCCTAATGAGGAGCTATTTTATTTCCTTCCTCCGACTGTTGTCCAAGACTTATTATATTATTCCGAATAGTAGGGATATGTTATACATCGTCAAGGATTCGGACTTCTCCATTTTTGCATGTGAAAGATACAGAACCCTTTACCTTTATCTTCATAGTAGAACCATCCCTAAAACTCACCTATCCAGTAACCTTCTCATTCAATTCTGTGAATTTTGATTTAAAACCCATCATATGACTACGTTTTCCGTTATCCAAATACCAAATATTCGATTAATTTTGAAATTTTATAAATTGAGAGCGCATTACCTACTTCTCACATATGTGTGTAGCAGCTGCATCATCGTACTTTTCCAAGAGAAGAGTCGATTCCTCATCTTCATTGGCCTTGGCCATTTTATAACTTCCTTTAAATCTCTTGTACGCCTTGGTTTATGACAATCAGCAGCAAAGTGACCATAGGGAGAACAGTTGTAACAGTTCAAATCACTTTTATCACGACCTCCACGATTTATAAAACTTGACGACGAGTTATATGTGTTGATGCGATTATTTATTTTTAGCCAATGTTCACGAGTCAACAATAATTTTCCATCACTACTCTCATATTTCTGCCATTCTTCCTCGGTGAGTATAAGTTGTTCTTTATTTGATTCACCATTCTCACCCCCTTTAATTCCTTCTTCATGAGCTTTCAGATATCCTACTACCTCTTCCACATATAGAGTTTCTAAATTTCTAAGATGCTCTAAAGTCGAAACAATTTGTAGTAGTTTGGTTGGCATTGCACGAAGCAGTTTTTTCATCACATAGGCTTCTTTCATTTCTTCACTGAGTGCTCTTATATTGGTCACCAACCCATTCAACCTTAGGTATAAGTGATCGAGTTGTTCGCTACCTTTCATGCACATTGATTCAAACTCTATTCTCAATGTGTGAACCATAGTCTTCTTCACGCTTTCTGCACCTTGACACATAGTTTTCAAGGCCTCTCAGGCCTCTTTTGCTGTTCCTTTTTCCGCAATTGAGGTAACATATTATCTGGCCGACCTTGATACAACATGGCTAATGTAACTTTGTCTGTCTTTTCTTCCTCACGCGCCTTCACATCGCTTGTATACACCTTCATTTTTAGTGCCCAAGTTGTGTAGTTATTCTTGGCCAGTATTGGATAGGTGAAACCTATCGACCCTCCTTGTTTGGCTTTGTTTATATCCATTACTGATGTTTCCGACTTTCACCGAGAAATCCTAAGCTCCGATACCCAATATTGTCCATATATTTATATTCACTGAATGATATAAAACTAAGAAAAGCAAAACACAGCTATCCAGAAAAATACACCTTCTTATTTCTGCAAACTGAGGCAATATAAAAGAAATACACTAGGAAACTGAAAATGCTAAAAAATAGGACACGATCACGTGCCCACAACCTACACTAACTCTACTTCCTTTACTCAATCAAAACTCCTAAAACAACTGACCAGAAAACAAACACTACACAAAATAGACGTTGGTAACTCTTTATTCGAAAATAACGTATAACCCAAAGTTTAAGATTCACCAACAGTACTTTCATCCTATGAAATTCTGTCTAAAGAACTAACCTTTAGTTATAATTTTTTTTCTTGTGGAAAATAAATTTTGGTAAAATAGTAATATTGTTCTAATATACTTAGTATCCAGTACTCATTTATGTTTTTACTCTTCTAATATACATAGTTTTGAGCACTCATTAAGTATTTTAGAAGTAAAATGACGTAAATTTTGGATGTGGGTTACAACTAACTTGTTCTAATTTCATGTTTTTTGGGTTATTTTTTAAGTATCATCCCTTGAAGCGTCTTACATCATTTAGACTTTGCATCATGTACCCACCCTAAAACAGTTTGTTGGTTGTACTATATGCTCATCAGGCTTTTCTCATGGGGATATTCGAATTTATGTATACATAGTTTATTTTTCCTTTATATGTGTATTCTAATAGCTTACAATTTGTGAGAGAAATCCATGCTTATAACGATCAAAGACAATCCTAATATGTGCACGTTCTTTTTTATATGATAACATTAAACATAATGTATTATATAAATAGTTTATTATGAGATATATAGGTAAACCCATATCTAATGTACTTTTCATTTACCTGCCATGTTTAATCCTAACACCCTAGTGGTACATGTTAGTATATTTGAGATACCAGCAGATTGTTGGTACCCTTAAACCCCCCTCCCCCTCTCCCTCTCTCTCATCTTGTAATTTTTTTATATTTTTTTTAAATTCAATTCTGATGAAAAACTACCTACATTTGGGTATTGTTTCTTATTTTCTACTATATCTGTTTTAATTTGATGCAATCTAGTTAGTTGTCTCTGTATATAAATTTGTTTGTTTTTTATAATTTTTATGACTTTATTTGTTATGTAAATTTGTGTATACCGTGTAAAATTTGTTATTTTGTTTTTTAGGATTACATAATGTGTCAAACTTACAATTTTTTATGATATTAGAATATGCAGAATTAAAGTGGATGATCCATACTATGAATGGTTGGATAGTGCTAAAGAGATAACTCATCTTGCTTTGGATGTTGCTACTAAAAGTGCTTCACTAGCAGCTTCTACTCCTTAAAGCAAGTACTAAGTCTTTCTATATTTTCGTATATCTTTATATATACTTATACTTTTGTTTTTGTCCCCTTATTTCCTTGAAGACTCATTATATATGCAAACTTTGCAGGTAGTTAAGGTAATAGACAGGGTTGAAGCCACTTTTATTAAGCATTTTTTAAATTCTAATACAAAGAAAGTGCTTAGCATTCTAAGACCAAAAGCTAGGAAGGAAAGACATAGAGTAACTTTCTCTTTAGGTACATGTATATATCTAATTTTTTCTTTTACATTTTTTCCTACAGATTTATGCCTTGGTATATAATAATCAATAATTCATCTCCATAAAACTACAACTAGAGGTTTCTTTGTCGGGTGCACAAAAATGTTCATTTCTGCTCTTGTTTTTCTCATTCATGCTCACCATCTTCTAAACAAATAAGTCCAAGTACACTATATGATAACAATGTTTCCTTTGTATAGGTCATTTAGAGCTCAATTCCCTAGTGTTAATCTGATCTTATTATCCTACCAAGTCCGTGTAACTAACAAACATATTTGTTTACTTTCTTCCTCTGGAGCTTGATTTTGTCATATCTCATATCGTACCGGCTACTTATCATACTTACATGTGCATTTCATTGCATCAACTAACTATTTAACCGTAAAAGATCAGTTTTGTACTAGTGAAACCACATCAACTAACTAGAAAATATTGCTTAAGCATACAAGTCTTCCGAATAACTTGAAGCGTAATCTACTACAAAGCATGGTCTTTTTGTAACCAACCATATAATAATATCTTAAGGTGGATAGCAAAAGCTTAACTGGGATTACCAACAGCTCTGTGTCGCTTGAATAGGAGTAATTTACTCTCGTGTTGGGGAAACATTTTTAGGTGGTTGCTCTTCCTTCGGTACATCGGGGGCAGGTAACTTTCCAGGTAAAAATGTTTTAAAAGACTTCTTTCTTGCCTCAGCTTCCTCTGATGCAAACATACGAGCTGCTTGAATTCACTCCTGTCATTAATAATATATACTAGTTAAAAGTGTTTCCATGAAAACATTTATACTACCAATCAACAACATATGTTAACGCACATGCAATCACCGGGCTAAAAGAGAATTTATACTATCATATATGTCAAAAAAATGAAGCAAGCACAAGAACATTAAAATTTTAAACCACAGAACACATAATTCTCATAGTATAAGTATACAGGCTCCAACTATAGGAAGATAACTTTTTGTTACATATAAAAGTTACTCTATCCTATGTCAATAAAAACAACCACTCAGTTAATTGGTAAAAAAGGACTGACCTTTTGTTAAACTTACTTGAAATCCAACACACACAGTGACTTGAGTTTATGGATAACATACAATCAATAGTTAGGTTTCTTGGTAATGTTGTTATCGATCAGACGAAGGAACATGAGCTCCAAGAGATATGCAAGCGGAGTTAACATTCTATTCCATTATGTTCCGGCGAACAATATAGAGCAATAAATTATTGTTGTCACTAGCTATCCAAATGTTGTTGTGATAGTAAGATGTAAAGAAAAATTGGATAATAACATATACTTAACATAGTGGCATAAAAAAATAAACAATCATGAAAAGAACATTGTAATCTATAAAAATAATTTAAAGGCTTATATCAAATTAGTGCTACTAGAGATATTTCTCCTCTGCTGCTGCTAATTCTGCAGGGAGTTTGTTGTACTTGCCATTCTCGCATTAAGTTCATCAAGGAGAGCTTGGCCATAGGGACGGCTTCTTTTAATTTCCGTGAAGGCTTAACAATACGAGAAGTCTGACCAATTGCTTTTCTCATCTCCTTCAATGTCAATGATGATAGTTTTACCCTTGTCTAAACAAGGTTTTTTTCTGCTTGTCCCAGAGTATTGGTTGTCAGTCCCGCCCTCCTCCAAGTTTTTACAAAATAAATTTTCTAGAAATATTACCTCTAGGTAGATTTTGGAGCATTTTCTTCATTGTTTAATTCTTAAGAAAAGGATACAAAGAGTAGGTATAGTAAATATATATATTAGAGAATACTCCATATGCATAACATGAGAGGAAAAATTACTAGATTGGATTTGGCCGAGAAATAACTATTTGGGGTTTCAAGGGGAGAGACAAAGAAAGGGATGCTTTTTAAGAAAACACCAGGCCCTACACCTTTAGTAAGGATACAAGAGGCTTTATAAGGTGAGGGAAGGAGGGCTAGGACAGGGGAAGAAGGAGCCTAGGAGAAGCAGGCAGCACATTGAACTTTAATGGAGGTATAGATTAAAACCCTAATTTAATAGACGGCCTAGACTAAATAATTTAAAAAATTCCCAATTGCAATGGCTGATTAAAATCCTAATTAAAATTTACAACTCACATATCTAGCAAATTCACTTGTCCATCATATTCAATTATATCATATTTCTGCAAATAAAACTTTAAATCATGAAAAATAATTAATAAATACTAGAACATTTTTTACCAAGTAAATATTATATGTACGAGATGGCAAATTATTTTTCTTAATTCTCATGTTGATTATTAATAGAAAAATATTTAATTTTGGAATATATTTTAATTTTTACTATTAATTTATTATATGGCACTAAAATATAAAGTTTACTTTCCCTTTACAACACTAATCAATAAAAAATATTTTAAAAAAATATGAAGTTATATAATTTTTTTATTTATGAGGTATGCATATAACTATTTTCGTTTCTTAATTCTATTATATGATAAAAAATTTATTTTGCTTTTTACGAAATGAAAATTATTTTATACTACTATGATACAATGTGATACCAATATAATAAGTTTGTTTATGCAAATCACATTTATCTATGTGGGTCTTATGTGTATATTTTAAAATTTATAAAATTTAATTTATTTCACAAATTTGTAATGCAAAATGATTGAAATTTATGAAATAGTATAAATAAAATTTATTGAGAAATTAAATTATTTCTTAATTTATTGTATAAACTTATAAAATAAAATATACTTAAAAAGGAATTAAAACGAGTATCTATTAATTGTTAATCTTTAGATATTTTTAACAACATGAAAGATAAATGTAAAAGAATATAAATAAAATTTGTTATTATATAAATTTTACTACATTAGTGTACCATAACTGTAATATCCGGGATATCGTGTAAAATTATTTTTATCAATAAATGAATTATTATATGATTATTATGTGAATTTTTGTGAATTATCTGATGATTGATATTTATATTTACATGTTTATATTTGATAAGATATGAGTATGTTAATTTTACTATGCCCACAATAAAATATAGATAATTGTGATATTTTCTGGTAATTTTTGGATCATTATATAATTTTATAATGATTTATAGATTTAATAATTATTTTCTGAATAATTATAAAAATTACATTATAAAGCCGAAAATCCTCCAACCTCAACTATTTTTACGTTTTTACAATCCGAAACTCTTCCGAAAACTCCTTCCTAACCTAATATGGTAATTCCAGACATTTTCGGTGTTTTGAATTTTTCGATCCGGATTACGGTTTGACCCGTACGCATCCCGGTGTACAATATTCGATACAATAATTATTTCTATATATCAACAAAACCTGTATTCTAGAAAGAAGGGATAATATTACATTATTTTCGTATAATGTGTTTTATAAGAAGCCCGGTTTGGATAATTATCCAATACGGGTATTAAATCAGATTATTTTTTACAGTTACTTAGCGGCTAAGTAACTAATTTATCGTTCCAAAATGATCCAACACGAACCAATATTCCATAAATATATAAACCCCTTTTATTATTTCATTTTATTCGTATAATTATAATCGATGAGTAGAAATATAGAATTTACAGAGAAAAACCCAAAAAATGTCGCGTTCTTCATAATCAAACGCACAAACGAAGGCGTTATCGAACTCAGATTTAATCGTGCAATATATCAAATCGAAGTGTTGAAAAACTCTTTCTGAATCCACCATCTATTCAAGTGCAGAAATCAAGGTATAAAAAAGAAACTCCGATTCAAGTGTTTGACTGTTTTAGTCATAACTTTCAATCTGTAAATCGAATTTGGGTAAAATGAAGGGTAGATAAAAGTTTATGACGTCTATGTGATGATTAGAATGATATGAGATTGAGTATTAATAGATACTTGTGATGCATAGAAGAGTAAGCGAGGCATAAAAATGAAAGCCAGTGATTAGTAAATAGAACTGAAGTGAAGAAAAAGAAAGCAAGTGATCAATGAATAGAAACAAGGCATAAAAAAAAGGAAAGTGATGGAAAAGTAAAACGGTGAGATGAGTACAAGTAAAGTTGAAAATCATCTGTGATAAGGCATGTATTTCTGAACCTTCTTAAGATATATTGCAAATATTTTCGAACTTTCTCATAACATGTTACTAGTATTCAAAATAAATCATGTTTTATATTGCAAGCGCTTTAAGTTATTCAACCTTGAACCCTGATTCTTATTGATCTTGAGCCATAAGCCTTATTCTTCATAAACCATTGATTGTTGAATTCTCATATATGAGCCAGACATATACAATACTACTCCATAAATACATATCTACCACATACTGATTTCTGATTTCTTTGATTGAAAGCCAACCTTTATGATTCCATTGTTCTACCTTCTTGGAATTATGAATCACCCTATGCTTCAAGTAAATGTTGTTTATAATTCAGTTTATTGATTTACATCGTTTATCATATTATTATTTTAGAATTGGATGGTTTTATAAATGTGGACCAGATTCGTGGTCGGACCAGATTCGTGGTCATATTAGGCCAATGTGTGCCTTGGATCCAGTATAGAGAGCAGAGATGTGTGCCTTGCTCGGGGTTAGTACATGACCGATCAGCAGCCTAACCTTGGTTTTTTTTAAAATGAAAGTGAATATCCAATTCTAATCATCGCATATACAGAAATTTCATTCTTATGAATCATTTCAATTTGTCATTGTTTAATCTCAATTAATTCTATTATGACTTGCTAACCTTTTTACATTTTCAATACCTGAAAAGGAAATTGTCAGTAAAGAGACTTCCCAGTCCAGTGTGTGAGATAGGATTCCAGGTTAAGTTGGATCGAGCTAGAAGGAGCTTTATATAAGAATGATACCATTATCAAATATAAGTTGAAATAGTTGAGATTATGTACGATGTAATAAAAGATAAAGTTGTGGCTTGTTTTCATACTTGAACTTGTTGCGATCCATGGTTGTGAAAAGAAAGGTCAATGCATATAATATTTTATATACAGGTTTATATATTATGTGTGTGTGTGTGTTGTGAGCCCCAAACTTCTGACCCGGGTTTGGAGGGCGTCACAGGTTTGGTATTAGAGCTATAGGTTATAAGACACTGAATCAAGCCTAGATTGTCAGGAATGGATAGTGGGTTAAGATTAGGATTAGGAATTAGAAAGATAGGATGTCGAGATATTGACTGTGACTAAATAGTAGGTTTTGGTATGATTCGTGATGAGATTCGAGATTCTTATCTAGCGACGTGATTGTCAGATAGCGGTGATGTCATATTCTTTTATCCCGGGATTGTCTGATCATTCGGAGCCTTCAGTCGGAGGACTATCATCTAATTCACGGCCTGCTCTTCCATCGGTGTTAGCCATATCACCTCCGGTTGCAATGATTGCACCTTTTATCTTATCCTCTTATGCGAGACTACCTATTCGAGAATTTCCCACATGCTGATTCTGGTTCTGCCGAATATTCAGTTGTGAGCACATCTTTTCAGTCTATCCTACACCTTGTTTTATACCATCACTTTAAAACCCTTATTATGAAGTAATAGCACCTATGGGAATGGATTCGAGAGCTACAACATATGGTGAGTACACGAGATATTAAGAAGGGTGATAAGAAACCTAAAGAGAAGATTCATGTGTTCCGGAGAATAGCTGCTACCAGGTTATATGGAGCTATTAGTAAGTATGCCACCTATGGTTATATTGTGAAGTGGGATAGATGGATTTTAAAGAAGTTTGAGAAGATTGGAAATCAAAAGTTTTCTTGGATATGGATGATGATGTTATGACCAAGCATGATACGTGTAGAAGTAATGTGATGTGATATTAGTCAACCTTATTTTATAAAATAGATTTGATGATTACTAGATAGACTTTTTATACTCAGTAATCGTAAGAGATAATGATAAGAGTGTTACAAGTATGGAAGACTGGAAATGAAGTTTTGAATAATATAATATGTAACGGTAACTGGAGTTTGTCGACTAATAAAGACAAAATGAACCCAATAAAGAGTAGAAGGTATATGGAAATGAATGACCTCTTATCTGAATGTTTCCCTAATTTGATACTTGGTAGTAGATGAGAAGGACGACAACCAACTCATATAGTAATGACGACCAGGCGTGTGATTTCAAAAATTTTAAACAGTTTTCAAAAGAGATTTTCTTAACAAATTTTTTCTAAAAGTCCTTTAAACAAAAAAGTTATGAAAACTTGGTTGTCAAACTACTAATTGAGTTTCTTGTCTGCTATAAGATTCAGATTATCCACAAGAATACTTGTTCTAGAAGTTAGTATGCTTCATTTAGCAGGCGAAGTGGACCCGCTATTATCGAGAAGATTTAATTGTTCCTAAAAGGAGTACAAATATTGCTTGATAAGTTTAATGACAGAACCAATGTACGGAGAAACTATTCATCCAATTTCTGAAACTATTGAAGTTTGAAGAATACGTCGATTTACAAGAAGCCGCGTAGGAGCAAAGAAGATTGTGAGAATCTCCAGACTTTTCTAAAGGAAGAATGTTATTAGCAAAGGAGTCGATATGTTGGATGATCGGTAGCGTAAGAAAAATTTGAAGTTATTATTGTAAATCTCGTAAGAGTGCAAATAGGTTCAAATTATAAAAATATTGAGCATGGAAGTGTGACGTTAAAGATACAAGACCTAATGAATGGGAATTTATTCTAATGATCAATTAAAGAAGGCATTTCAGAGAACTTTCTAAAGTTAATATATGACTCAGAATGGGAAGTTAAATGAACTCGTATAGCAGATCGAGTTATGTGGATAATTGCAAGCCAATAAAGGGTGGACATTTACGTGAAAAGAAGAACCATTATGCCGATAATATGGTTATTATGAGGACATTAAATCAGAAGCGGAAATCTTTATACATGATACCTTGTAAGTATGAGATTTTGTTATGAATTGGAGTAATTAACGAACCGTATGAGGTAAATTAACTAGAAGAATAAGAAAGTAAAGCTGCGTATATCGGACAAGGCAAAGAATTGATTGGACAACGGAAGCGAATGAAGAAATTTTTAATAATAACCACATAATCGAATAATACATTATGAAGATGAAACATATCTCAATCATGTGAGAGATATTTTTCATGAAGATTCAAGATCGAAGAAGTTCTAGTTACGAATAAACTTCAAGGGTATTCTTCAATGAATGGTTGGGTTTTCCCACTAAAGTAAATGAGTTATGGAAAATTTGATACTGATAACCGAACCAGTGAAGGAAGTTCAGTATAAAAGGCATAAGTGAAGATGAAGGTATGGTGGTTTAACTGTAATAAATTTTAAGAATGATGCTTTAAAAGGAAATAAATTCTTTCATAAGATCATGATAGTTGAGACCATGTGTTGTTATCAAAAGTTGAACGAGTTAACAAATAAGAATAAGTGTATATTTTGAAGGATGTATAAATTGTTAATTAGAAAGCTTGAATTGAAACAAGAACTAGAAGGATTCTAGAATAATTTATAATTGTAATCAGTAGTAATATTTTGTTATAATCAGAAGATATGAGAAAAGGTATGGTATAATAAGAATTGTTCGCTATAATCTTAAGTTGAACTTAAGATATGAGTTATACGGGTTAGTATTATGTATTGTGGTGAGAAGGTGGAAGTTGATTGGTCTACTTTTGGGTTGATTATTGGTTGTGTGATTGATTGTTGGTGTCGGTTTGAGTCCGACATGTAGTCAATAATATAAAGGAGATGTTGCCCAATAAATACC
The DNA here is from genome assembly GCF_009905375.1 of Apium graveolens. NCBI lineage: Eukaryota > Viridiplantae > Streptophyta > Magnoliopsida > Apiales > Apiaceae > Apium > Apium graveolens. Next base: position 200,566,753 of record NC_133653.1, read on the forward strand.
CTACTCTTAAAAATAGAAAGTATACTTCCATGTGTTAATGATATTCATGTTGATAATCCAAACAATTGTGATCTCGGCTCTTAAAAAAAGGATAGTTACAACAAATCAGACTTTATATAATTGGTCTCTGATTTAATTTAGCTAGTCATCACTTGGTGTAATTGATCAATTAAGTGAGATAATTGGCTAATTTTACCAATTAATGGTCAGTTAGATGTAAATCGATTACAATTAGATTAAGTCAAATTTTGACGTGACTTTCAAATTCGAAATCAAAGCAATAAGAAATTTGGAGAAAGTAAGGAACAAGTAGAATTCCGAAATTGCTGCAAGTGTGTGAAGCTTTACTTGAATGAATAAGCCCTTTTTAATGGACAAGAGAAATGAAAAGTTATTTGAATGGACAAGAATGAATAAGTGAGAGAAATGTCTCAAGAACTAAAAGTTTAAGATAGAGCAAAGAGAATGAAGGAAGGAAGGAAAGGGAGAAGGGAGGTGGAATAAACATAAGATTAATAACTATACCCATAGGGATTTTATTAGACAATCAAACAGATTTTATCATCTGTAATAAAGTTTATTAAAGGACGTCGTGTTTCTAAATTGTTTTGATAATCATACAATAAATGATTTACCAAGTATTTCTGTTTTGTATAAAATGTGAGATGCAGTTTTAATTCAGTTTCTGATTGATGTTGATACTTAAGTTGTTCTTAAATATCGAAAGTGGTATTAATATAGGTGATTGATGGTTACTTCAAAATTAGATGTTGTGAGCATCAAAGTTCGTATTGATATCTAATTTAATATGACAAAATTTCACTAAGAGTGTAGGGTGAAATTTAGAATTAAGTTTAGTTAGACTTTATTTATTAAAGTAATCAAGTTCAAATGATTAAAAATTCTTGAAATTTTGGGTTTAACATTTTTTTCTAACCATTTTAACATATGCACAGTTGGATCATTCTCCATCTATTCCGAATAAGTGGACCTTTCACTACAGTATAAATTGCATTAAGCAACCCCATAACTGTGTTGTTATATATAAGACCAAAAAAGTATTGCTAAAGACCCAAAAAGGGCTAAGGAAATAACAGAGCTATGTTGACTAGTAGCTAGGTAATATAGATATCTATAGCAACATAAAACCTACTCTATTGCAACATACCAATATCTGTTACAATAGATCTAGATAGAAACATATTTTGGACTCTATAGTATCATACTTAGTGTGTTGCAAAAGATCTTAAAATTTCTTTCAGAATTGTGGGGCTCATAGGTGGCCCACCCGCGGGGCCTATCTGTGGGGCCCATATGTGGGACCTATATGCTGGGCCCACATATGGACCTAGTTATTTACCTATGGCAACACACCTATAGCAACATCTTTTATCTTACAAAAGGTTAATTATTTACCACAGATTTAGTACCTACTGCAACATAATTTCAGCCTGAAAAATAATTGAAATACACCTCCTAAATATTGCATTTCCCAAAATAAATACCAAGCAATTTCAAGGAATATTCATTCATACAACCAGTCATACACATCAATTTCACTAGTACAAAATCAAACTTTTATGTCGCCTAATTTACGTCGCACATAGAAGAATCCGACGTATATAAGACTTCATACATCAGGTTTTTTAAAAAGGCGACGTATATTAACATTCTGAAAGTACAATTTATGTTGGTTCAGTAAACAACCAATATATAATGGTGACATATACGTAGTCTCTAAATTTTTTTACGTATAAAAACTCATTTACGTTAGGTTCAGTTCACCATCATATAAGATTATTACAAATACTTAGCATATACGTCTTTTTTTCAGCACTCGATATATTTGTGATTGTATATACGTTGGCCGTCTATAATCCGACGTAAAATAAATTTTTTAATTATTAAAAAAATATTTTAACTAAAACTTAATAGTGGTCGGACCAAATTTAGTCTATTCTTCCCAAAATCAAACTCTATCCATTATAACATCGCTCGACGGAAACATTGGTCCTGGAAACCATCACACTTCATTCATCTATCAGAGCAATTTCCTAACTTACATTTCTGGTATGAAGTATGTCAATACTTACGATTGAATATGTATACATAAATAGCCATGTAACAAATTTTTTCTAGTTAATTTTTCCATAAGTTCTACCTAATTGGGTTTGTTAACTTCTTCATCCTAGATCGTTGCATTTGTTATTCGTAATCTCCCTCCCCCCTCTCTCTCCGAGTCCCTATCTCCCTTCTTTCTCTTCCCTGCTCTTTCTTTACCTTCCCATTCGCGTCCCCTTATTTTCCCGAATCTAATTATGTTACAAACAAATATATTTGGGTGTTGATTAAAATTTGATATTTAATCTTTACTAATTTGACACAATATGGAGTTGTAATATGGAGTTCTACGAGTACATAATAAATTTATTATTTAGTTGGATCATTCATTATCTATTCTGGACCTAGTTTCTAGCGATATCAACCCCTAAATTCAATTTTGTATAAATATATAATATTTGTATACTTAAATTAGTTGATTTTTTCCAGGTAAACTCTTTACTTTTGATAATAATCACATCCTTATGATTGGATTTTTTATTAAAAAATTTAAAAATTCTAAACTATAACTCTAATCCATACCCTAAATCCTAAATCCATAACTAGTAAATTATATATCTAAGAGTACTAACTATTCATATGTACCGATTTAAGAACAATTTTATTATTAGCTAAATAATTCTTTTCTAAATAAATTATACTGCATGAAGCACATAGATTTGAAACTCTTGAAATTTTTCTTCATTTTTCAAATATATTAACTAAATATTTGAACTTTAGAATGTTATCAAAACAAAATCAAAATTCTCCTATAATATATGATACAACTGCTTGCAATCACTTTTATTAATTCAACGGATTTAGGTTGAAATCATTTTTTTACATTTGGTTGTTTCTTTTTTCCCATTTCAGCAAATTGAAACAAAATAGATGGAAACTATTGCACCATTTGGTAAATAAAATTGGACATCTTAGGTTTAGTAGTCACACGTGCCCTGCTCCAAAGACTACTACCTTCTCTTGTTGAGTTTAATTTTCATTTATTTTTACTTTCAATTTTTTTATGAAAAACTATTTTAGTAAACATACATAAAGAGAAAACACAAGCAGGTGGATGCACACATGCTTCCAATGACTAAAAACATCTCATAAACAAACAAAATTTAAAAACATTTGTTTGAAAATGGTGTATCTTATAAAGTTTGTTCGACATGCTGTATTTTGAAAAAAATGCTGAAAAATGATGTAATGAGATTATGTTGTATGGTTGTATGACAAATTTACTTTTGCTCTATTGATATTGACTTAGTATCTAAGTTATTATTGGTAGAGACAAGTTTGAGTACATTCTAAGTTCAAATTTTTGACTAATTTTCAAAGGGGTTAAGCAAGGATTTAATGCTTAATCAACTATAACATATCACATATTTCTCTATTTTTTTATAATCATGGCAGGGTGGAGTAAGCCATCTTATAATATAGCCAAAGTAAACTGTAAGCGTGTGTTTGATAGGAATAGAATGAGCTTATGTAATAATAAGTTTATAATTAATATAGTCCCGACGGATGATGATTTGACATCCATCAAGTGAGTAGCTTATGTAATAATAAGTTTTGTAACTTATTTCTGCAAACAACTTTGTGTAGATTTTGTAGTAGCATATGAGTCATGTTGACTACTAGTAGATATGCAGAATAGGTTGATTAATTATAAATATAAGATGTGTTGTAATTCTGCATAAGTGAAATGGAGTCAAGTGTCAAATAGCTACCCGACGGATGATCAACAAAGCTACCCGACGGATAACAAGCATGTACCTGACAGATGATCAATTCAAACATCTGTTGACAGTGACAACACAGTCACATGCGTTGGGTGTTTGCAAAAGAAATGTGGCATCCTATTTAGCAGAAAATTGAGAAGAAAGAAGCATTACCATTTCCATGCTATTATGAAGATATTCAAAGATGCTGGAATAGAGTAATGAAGCAGGGTGGAGTTAGAATTGATAGGTTTTGTTTTATTATCTTGTCTTATTACCATGTAAACTTGGTGATATATAAACCAAGTGTAGCTAGTAGAATAAATAACTAAGCAAACACATTTAGAAGAGATATAGAAAAAGCTATACTTGTCAAGAATTTCTCTGTAGTTTATTTGTTCAACTTGTAAAGCAGCTGTGAGCCAATTCGAGCTTCACAGAATTCTCAAATTGATATATATACATATATATATATCTGGTGGATACATTCACAGCTTGTATACAAAATTACACAGTAATAAGACAAGATAATAAAACAAAACCTATCAAGTCTAATACTATGCTGCTTCACTACTCTATTCCAACATCTTTGAATATCTTCATAATAGCATGGAAATGGCAATGCTTCTTTGTTCTCAAAAACCCAGTTGAATAGGCTGCCACGTTCCTTTTACATACACTCGACGCATGTTACTGTATTTTCACTGTCAACAGATGTTTGAATTGATTATCTGTCGGGTACATGATTATCATCCGTCGGGTTTCCTTATTGATCATCCGTCGGGTAGCTTTGCTGATCATCCGTCGGGTAGCTATTTGGCACTTGACTTTATTTCATTTATGCAGAATTACAAGACATAATCTATGTACAATTAATCAACCTATTCTGCATATCTAATTAAAGTCAACATGACTTATATGCTACTACAGAATCTATACAAAGGTGTTTGCAGAAATGTGCTACATGACTTATTATTACATAAGCTACTCACTCGATGGATGTCAAATCATCATCCGTCGGGACTGTATTGAGTCATCCGTCGGGACTATATTTGCGTATCCGTCGAGTGCTACATAATTCACTAAGTTGAATAAATTTAGGGGGCTAGGTATGGTAGTGCCACTCTTTGTGGAACTTTGGTCCATATTTTAAGGGATAAAGTTGGCTTGGGAGATAAGTGATACAAAAACATGTTGTCCTACAATTTGATTCTCAAAAGGCGGTGAATGAAGTTAATAATATAAATCCAAAATTTTGCCTTGCTGAATTTGGTGGTGTTGATAAAAAATCTGGAGATCCCGAGAATGAGGCTTGGGAGTCATGTCACATTAAGCATATTTCTAAAGATAAAAATGAGGTTATTACTGCTCTTGTATGCGAATGCTCTCAACTTGATGTTAAAGGTGGAGTCAAGGAGCTTGCTAGCTGTTGTCCCTGCTTTCATATAAAAACCATTTTGCTTCATGCCCTATTTGTTAGTTTATGTTTCATTCTAAGTCTCTGTTATGGTGAAACAAGATTGTAGTGGTGTATTGTTAGATATAATCATTACAATGGCTATATATTTCATGGCTCAATCTTAGCCATTGAATCTTAACGGTTTCAATCTCGAATTCATTTGAAAAGTGCCCTAAACCTAGCTTCTTTTGGAACCCAAATCCATTTTGGGCGCCTATGTAAAGAGTCACAGTACACTCTTTTTTTGTTTTTTTATCATTTTCCGCCAACTAAACACAAACAACTTGTAAAGCCTCAGAAAAATTCTAGGAAAAATATTGTTGATATAGTTATTGTTGATATAGTTAATTTGTTAGATAAGGGATCATCATCCAGCAACTAGTGTGACCATTAGGGTACAGTAATAAATAATACTGTTTCCCATATTATTTAATCAGTCCAAAATCTATTATTTTTACTTGAGGGACTCAAATGAATATTCGACTCGTATGATTAATTTGATAATTGACTCAAATTTTTACCTTTTGTGTCATAAAGGATGTATATGTAATTATAATTTGTACTTTCTACATTTAAAATTTTAGTTGATATTCCCTTAAGTAGTAAATTAATTCTTTAAAGTGATAAGAAGTATTTCATTATTCTTTTGAGAAAAGAATAATTGAGGAATAATTTGGCATAAGTATAGATACAAAATCTTGTCATCATTTTATTTTATTTTATTTTATTTCAACCTTTTTATTATCAAATTATTCAATTTTTTTTCAAAAAACTAGTTTTCAAAAATTTATAAAGTCTTTATTTAATAAAAATATTTCCTAAATATTTTGGGACTTTAGTTAATTTTCTTAAAAGGTGAGTATTTAATTATTTTCCTAAATTGTATTTTCTTTTCTATCAAATGAGTAAATAGGAAATTATAGCTAAATTATAATTAATTAGAAAACTCTAGATTTATGTAGGGTGTTCCAGAGAATACTAACCTCTATGGTTAGCCATTAGATTAATGTTAACTCTACTTAAATTTCTGTGTAAAAATGTAGGACTCCATACCCATTTCACTTCTCTTATAATCAAATTTCAAGAACAAATTGTAATATAATTATGATAAGTAGAGTGTAGATTGGGTAAAAGAGAGGAAGCAATTGAGTGAAGTGCTAGCTATTGTGTTGGGTGGTGAAGTAGATTCTATAAGATCTTGATCATTCGTTCTTGTAAAGGTAATCTTAATCTCGTTGATTTCATTTTCGCTTGTTTTATTTATTTATTTTAGGTATTTATTTGTAGTAATTAAATCACTTGATTGTTGAGTTATATTAATAATCCTAATCGATGCTATGTTAATTAAATATGTAATTAGGAACTCATGAATATGTAATTATCAAGACTATTTTTTTGTTAATTATTGGATCTTAGTATTTTCTTAACATGATTATTGGTAATTAGCAATTGATGAGAGAATTTGTACTTGGCTTTGGAATTCGTCCAACAAAAAAAGGTCCAAACCAAGGTACATAGATACATATATGTGTATGTAGAATAATAAAAATATAAGTAGTAATTGATTTAATTGGGGTTTGATTGAATTGGGTGAAAATATAAAGTTGGGGGTTTTTGATTATTGATTGTTGGATGGGAATTAAGGAGTAAACATTTGGGCGTGTGTTTGTGATGTGTTGGAAACGGGGCGGAGCCACCACCGGAGGCGGTGGTGGTGGTAATCGGTGAAGGCGAGAGAGAGGAGAGAGAGAAAGAGGGGCGAGAAAGAGGACAGAAAAAGAGGAGAGAAAGAGGAGAGAGTGAGAGAGAGGAGAGGCCGATACAGAGATTGAGAAACGGGGAGAGGGAAAGACTGACCAGAATTTGGCCGGAAAACCAACTCTGGGGTTGTGATTTCGAAATTGTTTGGATAATATTATGGATCGGGAAATATGGATTAAAACGAAGGAAGAAAAATTGAATTCCGACACCCACTGGAAACCACCACCGGGCGGTAGCCGCCGCCGGTGCCTCCATGGCAATGGTGGTGGCGAGGAAGAAGAAGAAGAAGGGGGGTAGTTTGGTACTACAGTAAATTTATTAATTTTTTTAGAATTTTAAAAGAAGTGGGTATTATTGGATTTATAAGTAAAAGATAAATAATTAATGAGGATATGTTGTTGATTTAAAAATAGTGAATTAAATTATGAAAGAGTGATATATGGGATTTAATTAAATTTTTAATGGGAGTGATTAAAAACAGTATGTATACTTATATAATTTGAAGTAAATTGGGAGTGGCGAAAAAAATACCCAAATTGAAAATATGGGTTAGGATTTGTAATCATAAAAGTGGGGTTTTTTTACGTAATGGAATGGGAAGAGGTCGGGGATGATGCGACGATCGGATTAAGGGGTCTTTGGTGTTTGGAAAATGGTCGAAACAGAATTAAAGACCTCTTCCGTCGCAGACAATGTGACGAAGGTGGGTGGCAGCGATGGATGGGTGAAAAAAAGGGGAAAATGCGGGGAAAAGATTGGGTTCGATTTGAGGATCATTTTAATGGTTGTTTGCAGCTAAATGAGTGAGAGATGAGGGTGGTCGGAGAGGAAAAGTGAGTGGTGGCGAGAGAAAGAGTTTTGACGGGGGAGAGATTAGAGGAAGAGAGGACGAGAATTAAGGTAGTGAGGGTGGTCTCCGACGCTTTTGTCGGTCGGTGGTTCGCTGGAATGAATGGGGAGGGAGGAGTGAGGTGTCGGAGAAGATGGTTGGGGAAGATGAGGGTATTGTGGTAATTTGATAATTAATAAAAATTAGATATTGTCGAGGATTTAAAACAATGTAAAAGTTTATATTTGGGAATGTATTGGAAAGGTATTTTGTTTTATTAAAATTGGTGTTGTTGGCATAATTTATGTATACATATTGTATTTAGAGGGTATTCTAGATTATATTAAAATGTGACACAAGAGTGTTGATGGGTTAATTTGAGATTTGTTAGTGAGTAGTAAATTGCGAAAAATCATATTAGTTTTACGATATATTAATTGCATTATTCGAAAGTAGAGTAAAATTTAATTGCAAAGTGAATCGAAGATTTGGTATCGAAAAGGATAGATATTATTTAATAAAGCTATTTTATAAGCACAAATATAAATTAATAATTAGAATTATTTTTAAATCAGTTAATATGTAAAATGATTAGTATACGCTAAAGGAACATTATTTAATTTTATTAAAATATGAAGTAAAATGTTTGTTCAATTTTTGTAATAATTTTTCAAAGTGTAATTATTGATCAAGTAGTGAATTTTTATGAATTATTAAACTATTAAATAAAAATAGTATAAGAATTCGTGGTTTAGTTATTTTGTATTGAAATATTGTGTGGATTATTATTTTTAGAATTTCTCCACACGAGAAGTATTTAAGTAGGAAAAGGTGAGATTTCTTGAGCAGTGAGCTAATAAACGGAAATATGGCAAGTTTTATTTCCTCACTTTCCTAATTTTGACCTTGGTAATTGTTGTGCATATTTTAATTTACAATTTACAAGTTCATTATTTGAGCTTTATTCACGATTATATTTAACTTGAAACACGTTCCCTCGTTCAAGACACCCGGTTAAAATGCCTTATTTATATTGACCAAATTAATTTATTTCCTTACATGACTATCCCTACTGTTCAGGACAATTTTTTTATTTCCTATTGATGGACATAAATTTCTATGTTCGTCTAATTTATTTCAAAGTCTTGAATCGATTTATTTTCTGGATCAATTTTTTAATTTCTATCAAGTTTTGAAATAATAATTTATCAATTCATTAAACCCTTCCAAGTCTCATGATTGATAAATCGATTACTTATTCTACCTTTATTTTTTCACATATATATATACTGGTCAACGTGGGGTTTGACCTCCAATTATATATATATATATATACATATGACTAAAGTTCTATGGAGTCCACCGTTTAATTGGAGTCCTCGGAGTCCATCTATATTTTGTAAATAATATATTTTTTTTAAAACATGTTATCTTGCAAAACATGTTTCACAAATATCATTATTTCAATAAAATTATGCAAATCTCATACATTTACAAATACAATATATTTATTCTGCAACATGACCATTTATGTTCTACAAACTAAAATTATTTTGTAAAATAATATATTTTGTAATGTTATACTTGTAAAAAGTATACAATGAGCAAGATTTTCTAAAAATAATGGACAACATATAACTTAACTTTCTCTCTCTCTCTATATATATATGAGTGATATAACCATTATTTATGATCAAAATAATTTTATTTTGTTTGTAGTTTTAACAGTCAAGAATCAGTTTGACTAGTCCCGCTTACTGGTGTTTAGTCAATTGATATTTTATTTTTTAATAAATATTTATCATTGATCCAACCGTATAGATATCAATATATATATAAATATATACATTTATATATATATATTAGTGGTATAACCAAAGTTTCAGATCAAAGTTATTTTATTTGGTTTGTCCTTTTAACATTCAAATATGAGCTTGATTAATACCACTAACTAGTGCTAAGTCCCATATTGATGTTTCGATTTTCATAAAAATATTTATGAATGATTCAATCGTATAGATGTCAAGATCCATATATAATAGTGATATGAAAAAAATTTCAGAAAAAAATAAATTAAATTGGTTTCTATTTCAACAGTCAACGAGTGGTGACTAGTACATTTCACTACTAGAGAAAAGTCAATAGACATCACCATTTTAACATCAGTGGAAAAAAAAACCGATTTAAAAAACATGTTTAATATCGGTTATTTTCAACCCGATGTTAAAGATATTTTTTTACATAATATTTTTAAATAACCGATTACTAATAGTATTTTTTTCAAAAATATAACCCTATGTTTCACATCGGTTTTGTTTTAACTGATCATAAACACTAACTTCCACATCAGTCATTTAAGGACCGTTGTGAAGGTTTGGTATTCGCATTGGTCCTTAACTAACCGATGTCTATGTTAAAATTTAAAAAAATAAAAAAAAGTAGAAGGCCGGGAATAATTCCTCCTCTTTTGTACTTTGCCAAATATTTCCCTCGTTTCCCACATATTTCCCCGCTGTTTTTCTCTCTTCTCACCAAATATACATCTCTGTCTCTCGCCCCCCTCTTCTCTCTATCTCATCCCTTAACATCTCTCCCTATCTCTTTCCATCGCTATTACCATCAATCAACCCTTAATCGAGCAATCGAGTTTTAATATGTTCTACATACAACCCTAATCGAGCAGAATCAAGCCCTAATCAAGCTGTAATCGAGTCAATCGAGTCAACCAATAGAGCCCTGATTTGTAAGTAATTATCATTTTTTTCTTTTTTCTTTTTTTTTTAATTGAGCCCTAATTTATAAGTATTTTTCATATCTTGTTTCTCATCTCCGTGTACCCGCTTCTCATCTCCTTCTCAGATTTTGTAAGTCTTCGATTACACTTTTCGTTTAATTAATTTTTTCATGTATTTTTTGAATGGTAAAGCATGGTTGTAGTACGATACATGAATGTAATTTACTTGTATGTATTTTGAAGGGGTTAAGGTTAAAATTATACTTCATCTTTTAAAGGGTTTCGTGCGACTTTGTGTGTTTTACTCGTTTATGATATTGGAGATAAAGGTGAAAGATGGAAGTGGTCTTGGCTGGATGTGACACTTACACATTGGTGGAATGAAGCTTCACTTAGAGTTTCAGAAGCTCTTAGAGTGATTGCTACTGTTTTATACCAAGAAAGTTACTGTGAATTAATTTTACTGAAGCTTTGTGTTCTAATGATACATGTTTTCAGTGTCTCTTGTAGGGATGATTTAATTTCCAAGGGATTCAAACTATAGCTGTAAGGTACTTGGTGAATTAACATCTGAATGAATAGGATAACAATGTAGAACCTTTTTTTTATTCTATTACAGTTGCCCAAGTTTATTTAGCAGCCACATTTTTGTTGAAAATTTAATCATTAGGATGCTATGTGGCGACCTATTTTTATTGAAGTGTTCAGTCCTGTAGGTTTGTGAACCATTAAAATTTTTGATAAAGCATAACTAGTTTATTTATTAAACACTTGCTCATTAATAATGTATTCAACTTAATTAATTTGTGTTTACACGTCATGTACTTGTTGGACTTTTTCAATATGCCTGATAGTATCTTAAACTCTTATACACCACTTCTCTTGAGCAGAATATACTTCCATCACAATGTTAAATACCTATAATTTTATGTGTTAATTGCATCAGATAAGACATTGTTGAGGCCAACATCACCAACACCTCATCTCGTAAAAGAGACAATACTAGCAATAACATGAGGAGCACCATTTCCCAATGGAAGCAGAGTAATACCAGCTATAGTTGGAGAAAGATTAAGAAATTTCGACAGATTTTGGACGGAAGGACAGAAGTACTCAGAAGCTGTATTAGCAAGTAAATAAAACAAAAAAACAAGCCAGAGGAGAAGAAGGGAATAGCCCAACACAGGGAACTACCCACAGCTGCAGTAAAATATTTCAAGGCAGTTTATATAACCTTTTGGCTTGCATGATTTGTTTGATCTAATGTATACACACTTGGTCTGATAATCAGTGTAGTTGTGCAGACCAGAGCAGCCATCATCTTGGACTAGGAGATATGAATATTGTGTGAGAACTACAGGTAGAGATGCACAAAAAGCTCGGGCCCGAAAATATGGCCCGGCCTGATTCGGTCAAAACCCGGTCAAGCACGGCCCGGTCAAAGCCCGGCCTGGTCCCGGCCCGGGCTTCGGGCCTCGACGGGCCCTATATTTTTAGGCAAGGCCCAGCCCGACCCGGTTACAAGCCTGGGCTTTGGCCCGGCCCGACCCGGTTAAAAGCCTGAAAAAGCGCGGTTATAATCTGATTATTATAATATATTTTCTTATATATTTATAAATTCACATTTACTATATATATAAATAATACTTTAAACACATGTATACATTTACATATTTGTGATTAATAATATTATTTTTATACTTTGTTGCATAAATAATGACAGAAGATCTAATAAGTACACTATATATATTTGGATATCATTGTTATCATAACAATGATAAAATATATTGTCCTATAAACATGTTTATTTTTTGCCGAACTTAAATGTTTTCAACGAAGTAATGTTTTCATAAAATATTCCATGTAAACTAATACATTTTTACGATGATCTACTTGCAATCTGCAGGTGATGTTTAATTGGAAAAAGCATATAAGTTGGTAGTTAAATAAGAGGACAATAAGAAAATGAAGTATGTATTAGAGAAGAGAGGAAGTTTCATGGTATTGATGTGAGAAAAAATTAAAGTGCTAAAGTTAGGATTTAAAGCAGTCCATGGATTATGGAAAATAACTTACTGTCCATTGGGGAAGTATTAATTTTGATAGTATCTCAAATCTCGATCATGTTCATAGAATTATTGTACAACGCGACAAAGCAGATGAGGGAGGTGCAAAGGATTTAAAGATGGTGTCTAAATCCAACTTGTATTTTTTGGCATTTGGCATTTTTAATTGCACTGCGACCTGGAGGTGTATTTTGTAGTATGGGAGAAAGTATGTGGTTGCATTAATTCCTTGTAAAATTAGCTAGCTTTTCTTTTTAACATGTACTAGTCAACTCTTTTTAATGAGTTCCTCTGTTAATAAGCAACATCTATACGTTTATTGTTTGATACAAATCAGAATATTTATTTCTTCATGGTTTTATTATTAAATATGACTTCTTTATTGAGATGCTAGATGGAGCCCTTAATTATAAGTGGGAACTTAGGTTCTACAATTCTGACAATATGTATTGCAACACTGATTTTAGATGGAGCCCCACTTTTGCCACGTCAAGAGTGGGTCCCACAATATGTAATGCATCACTGATTTTAGTCATTTGCAACACGATTTTTATTCATATGTAACATCATTTTTAGTCTTATGCAACACCATATAGAGTCAAATGCAATATTTTAAAAATTAAAAAAATTGACATAGTTATTCTGTTTTTACATTATTCCTCCCAAACAAGGCATCCAACAATCAATACAACAAGCATCGAATGAAATTTAAAACTTACTAAATTATCAAAGTACCAAATTCTAACTCCAAAAGAACAAATGAGCAATTTTTTTTCTTTTCTTTTCTAAATAATATCACCTACCCATTTCAACTCTAGCCTTTCAACTCATTTTGACCTTGTAAAGCAGATAGTGTTTGTTTCCAGCCAAGTAGAGAACTGCCAGTCGATGTGATCCAGAGACAAAAATGCCTGTATTTGAGATGACTTTAAACATCATTCGGAAAAGCATCCATGTAGATTTATGCTTCATTATTGAGTTCGAACCAATATCTTTAGCAATTGCTGAAAGCAACCATTTTAATAGACAATAATCAGATAGTCGAGTGAATACTGTCAAACAAAACAAAAATTTATAAGAAAAACCATGCTCCAGCTTACGGAATTATAGGCAAACCTATACTGAGATAACACTGCACCTTATTCTGGTACAAACTAAATAAATAGTATGCATGGACATACATTTAATTGTAGGATCGAGAAAAGCAACCAAAAAAATAAAATACTGACATATTAGTCTTCTATCCAAAAAAATTGCTTTGCACATAATTTCAGCACATAGTCTAAGACAACCATGCCCCTCTTTCACAGTCATTATTGAGATTATCGATATTCTTTCCTGAGACATGAAATGGGCCTTTATCTGGCTTTTGAATTCGGATCCTTCCTAAGTCATCCTTAACAGCCTAAAAGAGATTAGGAGATATATAAGAAAAACTGAAACATATCATTAAAGAAAGGATGAGATAAGACCACAAGAAGCACAAAAAACTATTATCATGTCATAGCTGGTTAGAAGCTATCAAATTTAACTCTCTTAAATATTCACATATCACTTTTTTACATGATTTTATCATAGACAACAGAATAAATATATGCTTCAACTTTGGGATTCCATATTTTACTATGATAAAAGTTGACTTGAAATTTGGCTTTGAGTTCTAAAAACTGAAAAGTAAAGCTGAGAAGATTTTTGAAAAGAAGACGGACATAAGGAATTTTAAAGATTTCGGAGAGGAACAGAGGATAGCAAAGAACTATATAAAAGTGGTAAGAGTATTCAAAGAGAATATAGCAAGATACATATATTACATTTCCAGCCAACTCTTACCCAATATTTATATAAACCAACTTTGTGAATTATTTTTGAACATCCATGTACAAGCAAGCTCTTTAGCACATTGCCACCATGATACACATTGCCCAACTACTTTAATTAGAAATTTCTCCTGAAAACTAAAACTCATCTCTACAATAGCCACTGCTAAACTACTTCTTAAAAGGAGCTTCAGAATGCTAACTTATAAAGCAGAAGTTGTTGGTAGATGGAGTATTGACCATACACAAAGTGATGAAGCAGAAGGTCTTTGTGACAGTGTAGACTATGGAAAGAAGAGGAATCGAATGAAGCAAAGTCTAATAGTGCCAATTTCTCAAAGAGGAACTCAAATTTGGTCATCAGGTCCCGAAATTCGATATTAGATGAAGACACAGATGTATATGTATAGAAAGTCAGAAAAACATAATTGAATTGAACTTGAAAATGTAACACTAAAAAATGATTAATTCCGTAATTAAAGATTCATAATCCACTAAACAAAGTTCATCATGTAATCTTACTCCAGCAAATAGCAGGAACAACAAAAGATCTACTGCCGATTCAGTGGGCGGCTGTTGGCAGCAGAGACCCTAGATCCCCACTCGAGCAGCTCTTTGCTTGTATCATCCTTGTGACAAATCACTTCAATGAAGCAAAGACAATCTTTTTTTCTCCCGTTGTTGTCTTTATTAATCAATTTTCCACAGGAATGGATATACCTGAGAATGATGAAAATGATATTTCTTCTGATTCTTCAGATTTTATCAACCATGTTAAAGGTGAACATCAGCCACTTTATCCCGGATATGAGAGTTACACTAAGTTAAAAGCTTTAATTAAGTTGTACAATTTGAATGTGATGCTTGGTATGTCTGATTCATGCTTCTCTGATGTTCTACTACTAATCGGGTCTATGCTCCCGGAAGGCAACAATATTCCTTCTTCCTTCACTGAAGTGAAAAAAACCTTATGTTCATTAGGAAGGGGGTATGAAAAGATACACGCATGTCCGAATGATTGTTTATTATACCGTGGTGAGAGAGATGAGGATGAGACTACATGTCGTATATGTAAGGCCTCTAGATGGAAATTGAATCGGAAAGAAGTGGAACTGGAAGGGGTCCCTGCTAAGGTTTTATGGTATTTTCTGTTGATACCGAGATTAAGAAATTTATTCAGTACACCGCACATTGCAAAAGAAATGACTTGGCATGACACTAGGCGGCAAAAGGATGGTAAAATGAGGCATCCAGCTGACTCAAAAACATGGAATGACACTGGGCGACCAAAACTGGCCCGAATTTGCATCAGAGACCAGGAACCTTCGATTAGCTTTATTTGCTGATGGTTTCAATCCCTTTCATGGAAACCATACTAATCACTCAAGTTGGCCTGTTTTACTATCAATTTACAATCTTCCTCCCTGGCTTTGTATGAAGAGAGGATATATTATGCTGTGTTTATTGATATCAGGACCAACTGAGGAAGGAAATGATATCATCGTGTACCTTCAACCACTTATAGAAGATTTACAGGAGTTGTGGCGAGGGAGACAAGTGTATGACGCATATAAGGAAGAATCTTTCATATTTAGGGGCATTTTATTATGGACAATAAGTGATTATCCAGCCTTAGGGAACTTGTCGGGAAACGTCATTAAAGGTTATAATTCTTGTACTGTATGCATTGATCAAACAAAAGCTACCATGCTTGTTAATTACCGCAAGACGGTGATCATGAGGCATCAGAGGTGGTTGCCCCGTCATCATCCGTATAGAAAGCAAAAATCAGCTTTTGATAACATGATAGAGAAGGAGGGTGCTCCTATTCCGTTAACTGGAGAGCAAGTTTTTCAAAGAGTATAACATCTGAGGGGTCATGTCTTTGGTAAGACACAATGCCCACTTCGATGGAAGAAAGGTGAAGCTCGACCCATATGGAAGAAGGTTTCTATATTCTTCCAACTCCAGTATTAGAAGTTTTTTCCAGTCAGGCATGTCCTCGATGTGATGCACATCGAGAAAAATATATGTGAAGCTTTGCTTAGAACTTTTCTAAATATTCCGGGAAAGATAAAAGATCGGGAGTCTGTCCGTCTTGACATGGCTAAAATGGGAATAAGAACAGAGTTGAGGCCAAAAATCCCGGAAAGAAAGAGAAGGTGTCGTTGGCTTCATAGAACTTATTACAGGATGAAAAAAAACTATTTGCTCATCCTTTCTTAAAATGAAGTTATCGGATGGATTTTGTTCAAATATCAAAAATCTGGTAAATATGGAAAATCTGCGACTTGGTGGAATGAAATCGCATGATTGTCACACATTATTACATCATTTGCTTCCATTTTCAATTCGATCAGTACTGTAAAAAGAAGTCAGGTGCACAATTCTTAAGTTTTGTCTCTTCTTCAAGGCAATTTACAGTAAAGTCATCGATATAGATAAACTGGAAAAAATCCAATCTCAGTTGGTGGAAACATTATGCAAGATTGAAAAGCACTTCCCTCCCTCGTTCTTTGATGTGATGATCCATCTCTCAATTCATCTTATGAGAGAGGTTAAACTTTGTGGGCCAATATTCCTATGTTGGATGTATCCTTTTGAAAGATATATGAAGGCGTTTAAGGGATATGTACGGAATTCAGCTCATCCTGAAGGATGTATTGCCGAGGTATATGTCGCCGAAGAGGCCGTCGAGTGTTTGGTAAATTTTGGAGAAGCTACCACAGGATTGTCGCGAAATCCTAGGCAAGAGCAAAATGCTGGCAGACCCTTATTTGGTGCAACCATGATAAAGGCAATCAATCACGACTTGCACCTAGCACATTTGTGTTTTTTGCAAAATAGTAATGACATAAGGCCATATTTTGATTAAGCAGTTATTGAAATATGTGTGTGTGTTATTTTCTTATTTTGTGCATTTTGATCAATATATAAAATCTGTGGATTTTACTCGCAGGGGGCATATGGCATCTTTGATGACGAGATTCAAACACCATGAAAATGACGAAGTCTGGCTAAAAAATAAGCAAAATGATACATTCCCCACATGGTTTAGGAAAAATGAATGATTTTTATTTGGTTTTAACATTATATGTAGGCCTAATTAATATGCTCACAATAATTAGTCATACTCAAAGATGTTAATTTAACAAATCTAGAACTCCACCCTATCAGTTTCTACATATTTTAAATTGAATAATTAGTAATTTTCCTCGGATGCATATTACATTTTTGATACATTAAAAAGAGAATGATTATCACACAAGAGAAGAATGCAGTAAAATACCTCTCTCAACCACTATTTTCTAGATTTACCCTAATAAAAGACTTGTTATTTTACATGTTGTCTCTATACTTTCATTTCTGTTTCCAGTGTGTTATTTTTACATTTTTCAAACTTTCCTTTATACCATTAAATAATAGTACTTCCACTAAAATGCTCTGCTTCTGCAACTAAAAGTTTAGACAGAAAATAAGGGGAAATATAAAAACCAATAGATTTATAATAAAAAAATAAGTAAAAAGATGCCTCAAGACTTTTATATTCTTATAGTAGCATGAAGAAAATTTAGTTTGTTTAAAAAAGGTAAAAATAGGAATAGCTATGGCTACCATGATAATTAAATATTAAATACTACAAATATAAAAATAATTCAATATGTCTTTTCTCACTAAAACATAATGAACCTCTCTTTTATTATTTCACTTATAAAATTGTATAATAATTTAACTTTCCTGCTCTGGCTAAAATTAATAAATTTGTATACATTAATAGTTTGGTTTGCACAATATATGTGCAAGGCCTGGTCACCCACACTATTGTGGAAATTAATAACCTTTTAAGTTAAATTTATACTTTATCAAAAGAATTTATATAATTACATTTTGAAACACAATATAAAATTGAAACCATAATATTTCACTCTCTATTAATATGAAATACTTAGTTTTAAACAAATTTTTTTGGACAGATCGAATGAGAATTGTTGGACGAACACAATACTATAACTGACGAGATAAGGTGGATAGCAGAAGGCCCCAACAAGATTGTGCCTACATTTAGAGGATATAAAATCAACGGTGTTACTTATAGCACGAAGGAGCGTGATGATAAACGGCAAGTTCAATGTAGTGGTGTTTGTGTGGTTGCAGATACAATGCTTGTGCAGGGTAAGGATAAGAATATTGAACATACTTCGCACACCTACTACGGAGTGATAACAAGTATCTTGGAGTTAGTCTATAACAACTTTCGAGTTCCTGTATTTCGTTATAATTGGGTAGATATCAACAAAGGGGTTAAGGTAGATAACTTGGGATTTACACTGGTAAATTTAAATAAATTAGGCTTTATAAATGATCCTTTTGTGCTAGGTAAACATGATCAAGTATGTTACATTGAGGATCCTCTTGAAAAAAATTGGTCTCACTACACCATAAAATGCCTACTATAACACCAAAAAAACGTTGCATTAGGGGGTAAATATGTTGCTCTTGCCCCATTTTTAAGCTAAGGTGACATTTTCTTAAAGAGAGGTTTTTCCATGTTGTCTTAGGGGTCTAAGGTAACATCTTTGGTGCCTAAGGCAACATCGTATTTTAACTTGTTTATCTGTTGCCTTAGCTTGCTAATGCAACATAATGAAAGATCAGTTGTAACTTGTTTTTTTTGTTACCTTAGAGTTTTGAAATGTTTTTAAAAAATGGGCCCCACATTGGGACCCACTGGTTGACATGGCAAGTGTAGGGCCCATAGTGCTGAGTTGTCTTGATGACGTGGCAAGTGGACCCATAGAACCTAATGTATCACTTGGAAAAGCTGTTGTAACATTATAACTAGTCTAATAAAATGTTTTAAATATAATATGGTAACAGTTTACGAGGCTATTGTAATACTTTAGCACAAACAAATTGAAATGCTTATTATGTAAACTGAAAAATCCCAATTATACAATTTCATAACTATAAAATAATGCATCCAACCCAAACATTAAACATCCAAATATACAACCAAATTAAACGTCCAAGCTAACTATAAACTAGTTCACATTTTTCACATAACAACAGCCCAAAATTATAAATTTTAAAAAATACTACTAGACCCTAATGCTTAAATTTGCTTCACTTTCTCCTCGACTCCACACGGGCGTTTCCCTTTTTATACACCTGAAGCTTTCTCTTGTAAGTCTTCTTTGTTCCCTGAAAAATTAACTAAGTTATTTGCAAGAAAGAAATCAAAACTGCAAATCTTGAATACCATATCAAAAGGCCTGTAGAAAATACTTATTAAAAAATTATTCTTAGATCATTGTTATTTGAATATTTGTATTGCTATAAAATAGCATCCTAAATTGAGAATTATATGCAAGAACATAACTGATTTATAGTTTTTTGAAATGACGTTGTTAGTTAATAAAATACCTATATTTTAATTGGAAGCCACAAAGATGCAGAACTATATTAAGAAAAATTATATAGGAACAAAACAATTGTCCTTATCCCCAAGTAAATATGTTTAAAAAAATGTAGGTAAGCTAATTAACAGAGCTCTTTATCAAGTGCTTGTTATCAGCTCGCTTAACTCTCACCTGAGCAGTAATGCTTAGTGTTAATTATACGAGATATGATCCTGGCAAGTCCAATTACTAACACCCTGAGGTTTTAGGAGAACTGGTAACTTAAAACTTTGTAAGAACTCCTGTTAAAACCTTGAATGAATACACTTGAACTTGTTTTATTCTAGTTTCACAATGTTTTATTCTAGTTTCACAGGAAGTCAGAAACATACCTACTTAGTATGTACCTGAACAAGCCACAACTAAAGCATTGTACTATTTACCATGAAATCGATACAAGAAAATTATCATAAACTGTTCTATCATACCTCCTCGAAATGGGTTAGTTTGAAATACTTCTTTCCAATTTCAGTCCGCCTTACTCTGTCAAACCCTTTACCACCATCTATCTCCACAAACCTAAAGAAAGATGACAGAAAAAAGGTAGTTAATTTGGAATGTGAAAATATAAATAAGCAAAACTCCAAAATACAAACAAACGACTTCATTAATAATAGCATCTTTATACCTATAATATGATAGTTTGTACATGAGACAAATAGTAAAAAAGCATCTCTCAGCATACAAATTTAGCATTGATGATAGTAGTCTGACAGAGGCAGCTATAAAAGTAACCCAACAAGAGGGTCATCATGAAGTTAGAAAAAGCATTCAACCAAATTCAATATGTAAATGTAACACTGTGGTAAAGCAACTACCAGACTGTACACCCCAATTATCCATAATAACCAGGACATTTAGACGGAAATAAAATCTGCACAGAGAAAAATGCACCCACAAAAATACCACCCACCCCTGAATGAAATAAATGATCCCAAAAACAAAAAATCCAGAATTGTACCCCCCTTCCACTTCGAAAACATAGAGATGCAACCCCTCACCCTAAACCCAACTCCTAATACTCAATCCAGACAAGTACAATACTGGATTAACAACACAAAAAAAACTCATCACAGCAAAACCCCAAACCCATAACATATAATAGACCCACCCGAGAGAACACCAATAAAACACCCCCCTACTCCAGCCAATAAATAACATAACTTACTAGACAGTCCTGGTTTCTTACGAGTTGGTTTCTATATTAACATTCATGTATATTAAGAAAAACAATAATAATAACACTTACTAGACAGTGCTTACCGTGTCAAACAACTCTAAGATCCAGAACACGAAGGAAAGGTTTAGAAGCTGTGCTAACACGAGACGTTGAGGTTTCCACCATACATATATATTATTAAACAACAAAAATTATGGACTGCAAAAAACTAGATATCTGCCACACGGTTATGTATCTGGAAAAGATCAGGCTACATGTCAATGAAATTATCAGAATACTACATAATTCTAATGACAAGATTCCTGTGACCGTATATATCTGAAGGAAGAGTGTGCTTAGATATAGTGTATCCAAATTATCCTAAATATACTTGCATGAACAGAAAAAAGAAAAAAAAATCAACAAATAAAGACAAGTGTAAAGACAAGTAAACTGGTGAAACTTGGTAATGACGATGCAAAAATACATGACCATACCTGTGCACCTGAAATATAACCTTTATGCTATTGATGGTAATATCTCGACTTACTTTCACCACCCTTTCCCTTTTATCATTCTACAAAGTTGTATAGATTAATTAGTAAAAAACTTGATGGTATACAAGAAGGATAAATAGGTTTGAACTTCAAACAATCTCTCAATAAACATTCATACTGTATGAACAATTGTGTTATTACCACACAATGCTAAAAAGTCTGAATATAACACTGTCAATAAAATGGAGGAAAAAAGAAACATGCTAAACTTATAACAGAAGGGTCTAAGTTATGATCAATTTGGTTTGAACAAATAGTCTAATACTATAATCAAAGGTCTCAACCCATTTACCTTAACAATAGCACAATGCAAGTAGATTGCCATAACTTCTAAGTGCGAATATACCTTTTGCAGCCCAGTATTTGAACAGAAGAGTGCTAGAGTCGTAGTAAGTAGCACACCAGAATAGGCAAGCCAATTAATATCGAGCACATTTGATCCCTGAAAATAAAGTTGGGGAATAGATCAGATCATCTTTTAGTAAAAAAGTTGTTAATATGAGTTATAATGTCTATACTCGTAGAATAATCAGCATCTCTGATAAAAATATAAAAAGTATAAAAATATAAAAAGTATAAAAGCATCTCTGTTTTTTACAAAAATGGCCTATATAAAAATATAAAAAGTGTATTTTAATACACCGCAGGGTTGATGTTTCTAAAATCAAAAACATAAAAAGTAAAAATGAGTTAAATAACTGATGTACGTGATTAGCAAATCCAACGCCACAACCAAGGAAAATCCTACCAGCAATAAGCATGGCCAATTCATAGATCAAATATTAGTGAAACTTACAATTCAAAAGAATATGTGAGAAGAAAGAAAGAAGCGAGAACAAGGTATGAAAGACGCCTAATTTGCAAAGTATTTTACAAAATTAAGTTTAATATAAGTTCTATTGTAATCTTTTACTTATACGTCCAATAAAGATTGAAGCCAAAATAAAGATGCAGCCTTCAACGATCACAAGTCTCTAACCTTCTTTTGCAACTAAGATAATGATATGATTAAAAAAGTGTACCACGACTCTCTACACTTTAGGAAAACATTGTTACATAAGTGAGTATTGACATATTGCAAGCTAAGTAGCCATAAATTAACAATACATTTCAATTTGATGGTGAATCAATTGCACAGAAGTATAACACCTTGTTACATTGTACCCAACCATGGTATAATTTGTTGTAATGTATCTTGAATGAAAGAGGCTAGACATGTAGCAAACTAATATAGGGTTTACAATAGAAATTGAGAAGACAACTATACCTTAAACTTTAGTAAATGGTAGCTGCTACATCATATATATCTTGTTTGTGGTATAAAAGCTATTAGGATTCTGATAGAAAAGAAACAAAGTACAGCAAATGAATATGTACACATAACAACAAAAAAGATACAGAGAATGGTACAAAAAGATAAATAGCAATGTTAACGCACACGTTAAGAACATAATCATAACTTTCAAAAAGACTTAATTTATACCTTGACAATAGGGGTGATTTCTTTAGCCGTGTTGCTCCATCACCCTTAACTAACACATACATCACCCTTCCACAGAATTAACAATCCCGAAACTCTAACAAAAAATCCATTTGAATCAAATCCGTGATCAATCAAGTCGTAATAAAAACAGCAATTAACCGGAAAAGAACTACTATGGCTGTTTCTTTAGGTAGGGGGTTGCGATAGGCCATCTATGGCGTAGTGTCTGTTGTGATGAATTTACCGGAAAAGAACTACTATGACCACTGTGATGAAGAAAATGATGGATCGGTAGAAATAGAACTTGAGAATGAGTTACATGTGCCAACTTTCGCGAATGATGACGAACATGACGAGGAAAAAGCTAGTTATATGAGGGATGAAGAAGAATGGATCCAACTTTCATTATGGTAATAAATTACATTTGTTTTAAATTTGAAGAAGAGTATACATGTTTGCCTTTTATTACTATTTATTCACAATAATTTCTTCTTAATTTCTTAAATGATTCTATTTGGTGAATTTTTTTTAGTTAATATGTGTCATTTACGATTACTGTCTTAATATGCATGAATTTTTGAGTTTTATAAATTTTAATATATCTTAATTATTTGGACTTTTCCCTGTATTTGGTTTCAAGTAATTATACTACGTATACATTAATAGTGTCATGAATCGTGTTCCTTTAATATTTGTTAATGTTTAAATTTTTATTTTGATTTCAGTGAATGATCCAATTTTTGAGCCTCATTTGAAACTACTTAAGGGCAAGAAAATTTAGGTCATTTAATGATGATGTAACCTGCAGGGTTTACTGATGATGTTGATCAAGTTGAGATGATGTTGATCAAGCTGAGGTAGAAGAAATTTTAACAGTTTGGCCAATTTCGGCGGACACCAGTGTTTGATCGCTTTCTTGTTTTCCCAGTTGGTGCCTTGTATTTTACTGTAATACGCTTCTTTGCCAACATAATTTCATGTTTTGTGTAGGCATTAGGATTAGTTTGTTTATTTCTCGATTCATGGATTAACTTGTAAATTTGTGTAAGTATTTAGTTTGTTTGATGAATGCGATATGTCCATTATTTAATCTTTTTAAAGAAATGCAACAACATTTTGCAGTTGTTGTATACTTTAAAAATAGTAAAACTGGACATGTATGCTCTTATCGCCAAACTTAGAATTTAAAAGTTCAAACCATGATGAATATAAGTTAATTGTGATTTTGGTGGATTGTAAACTCACTACTAGAAAAACGTCAATAGACATCGGCTAAAAACCGATGTCTATGAATAAAAAAATTTGATGTCTTCGTGGGTGATGTTAAAGACCCCCCATTTAACATCGGTTTTAAACTAATGTGAAAGGGGACATATTTAATAACCCAACTAATAACATTTCTCAAGATAATACTTATTTAAATCCAAACTCTATTAAAATCCGATAAACCTTTACAACTTCTGAAAAATACAATAAAGTTATAATTCTTGAATTAAAATACAACTAAATTACAACCATGCCAACAAACTCTCAGAG
This sequence comes from Apium graveolens, assembly GCF_009905375.1. Classification (NCBI taxonomy): domain Eukaryota; kingdom Viridiplantae; phylum Streptophyta; class Magnoliopsida; order Apiales; family Apiaceae; genus Apium; species Apium graveolens. Next base: position 200,591,437 of record NC_133653.1, read on the forward strand.
AAATCTAAGAAAGGCCAAACTACTCAAAGTTCCATAACTCGCACCCTTCCCATAAGTAGCCCGCCTAAGTAAGAATACCTGCTGGAGGAATACAAAGAGAACAAAGGACCGGAAGTGAGCGAAAGGCTCATATACGGATATAAAACAAATCATAACTGAACAAATATTAAAAGATGACAAGGCTAAGAACACAACTGAATATCTGAATGAAGCACAATAATAATAGTGAATGAGATAATATAAAAAAATGAATAATCAACTCACAAAACAAGACTAAATGCTTACCACCCAAAACTTATCAAACTCTTACACATATCCTTGTCAATTATAGATAATAATCATAAATAATTAAATCGAAAGAATAATGATAAAATGAAATCATACCCTTACACATACTCTTACACATATTCTCACACTTACAAAATAATATATAAACAATAACCCGCACTATAACATATACGATTATTAGTGTAGATGAATGCAAACTTTCACTACACCATAGATGGCCTATAGCAACAGCAAGAAAATGTTACAACAGGTTGAAAAAAATATTACCACGGCCAAAAAAAGCCCTAAGGTAACATAATAATTAAGTTGCTTTTTTTTCGAGTTACCTTTGACCCCCAAGGTAACATTCCTTTTACCGTGCTACAACCTTGAATTTTGTGTTATAATAGGTTTTAAAGGTAATATTAATGTATGTCTATAGTATCACACTATACATATTACCTTTGCACTTAAAATTTGCAAAAAAAATGGGCCCCACTTGTAAGGCCACTGTGGGCCCCACATGTGGGTCACCAAATCATTGTAACAATTTTTTCCCTACTGTAAAAGCTGTTTAATAATTTATATTATATTATACTAATTTATTTGTAATATTGAAGTACCTAATCTAACATATTTCTCAAAAAACAATTTGACATGATTTGTTTGTAAATTGAACATGCCATAAATCTCTTTTTCATACAAGTCAATAAAGTAAATAATTCATACATTCCATAAACAGAATTTTGTAACACGCATGATTAAACCATTGCGATAGACCATCTATGGCGTAGTGTTTAACAATGTCCAAGAAATTTTAGATGATCATATAACCTAATGATTAGGTCAAATACTGCAGCTATCTTTATTCTGAAAAAATGTACTTAAAACAGTAATGGCAGATAATTGTTAGAGATCATGCCTATCACCTAGAACATTGACCAAGGCTGGATTCTCATGCTGTTTGTATGAGAACTTAAGTAAAATAAAAAAATTGCCTTCTCAAATCTAAATAAGCAAGGATTATAGTCATGAAAAATTTGACTAAATACCTCAACTTGTGGTTGTAGTGATTGAACATAATTAATGATTTCATCCAACATAACTGTTTTATGAGTGAACTGAAAATATAAGAGTAATCTTTAGTGAACTTCAAAAGAAGCACTTTACATGTATAAAGAGCTATAGTTAACAGTTACCCAATTATTTTTTGAATAAACTAACCTTGCTGCAACGTGGTACAAGATCCTGAAGAAATTTCATTCTTTCACTGATCTTCACAAATATTCACAAATCGGAACAACCAATAGAGACCCGTATACATAAAATATTAACAAATCCACTAGGATTTGTATTGAAAACATCTAAAAAGTATTTTGTTCCATAGAAACTAGCATATAAATGTTGTGCAACTATTACATAAATAAATAAGCAACAAAGAAAGAGAGTCAAATACGAGATCAAAAGCCGAGGTTTGCACTTGAAACCAACGCACTGTATTACTGAGATTGGATTGTTGAACCTATCAAAAAACATTGTGAAAAATAAATCAGAAAATCAAACACATAAGAATCACATAAAATATCAAAAAACACTAATATATAACTTACAGCCCGGGAGAGCAGCTTGTTTAGCAGTGCAACACTCCGAAAGAACACCATTTCTGAAACCAAAACTGCACCGTTTTATAAACACACATCAACACACAAATACAGATCTGATTTGTTCATATTAAAATTTAACAGGGAAAAATGAAGAGAAAAAAACAAGGTATTGAATTGCATACAACTGATTGGAAGACCTTACAAAAATTAAGGTTCCAAATCAACTATTTAAACCAATTAAAATTAACTAATTAAAAAATTAGGGTTTCAGATTAAACCCCCCTAATTCAAAAATTGAATTTTAGAAATTACCCAATTCAAGATTTGGCCTCCTTAAGCTTTAAACTCTGATTTAAGCTTTAAATAAACTCTGATTCTGACCTTTTTAATACTTTTTCAACCTCCGATGAAAAGAGAGCGGAGTTGGGGAGAACTGGGTTGCAGAGGGAGGTAGTAGATCGATAGAGAGGAGAGAGTCAGGCACAAAGAGCAAAGAGAGTCAGTTCTCTAGTCGATAGAAATGAGTGTAGAGAGTTCTTCAGTCAAGAGAGTAGAGAGAGAAGAGAGAGAGAAGAATCGACAATGATTAGTGTTTTTATTTTTGTTTTATTTTTTTAGATAAGGGAGGGGGATATTTGGATACTTAAAAAATTGGAAGGAAAAATCGGGGGATTTTTAAGAGGAAAATATTTGATTAAGGGGGAAACGGAGGGCGCTAAATCATTTTTTTTAAAATAGACTTATATCATCGGTTGGACTAAAAAATCGATGTCTATATTAACAAAAGACATTAGTTGATTACAAATGATGTCTAAAAAACCTTTTACATCGGCTCTAGGAGCAACCGATGTCTAAGAGGCGATGTCTATTCTACTTTTTCTAGTAGTGACTTGTCAATTTGTGATGGTATTTGGTTTTATTATCCGATTTAATTTGACTTCTCCGTTTGAGGAAGTATTTTTTGATTGATAGTCTATTGGTCGGATGATTTGTGGTTTGTAAATTTTATGGTTGGATGGTTTTGGATTGGTTTTCTGTGCATTGATATGTACAAGTAATTTTTTTTATTGCCATTACTCAACAGACAACAGTTACTCTCACAATCTGTAAAACAGTCTTCAAAATATGGTGTTCAGACAACGGTTCTATAGACTCGTTGTTTGAACCACATTTACCAAACAGTACTAATAACCATTGTCTACATGATCTTTCCATTTATTACCATTTAACAATGGTATGCAAAAACCATTGTTTGATGACTAACCAGATAACTATTATAATAAACACTTGTTCGAATTACACAACATAAAGGCCAAAACTGTTGTCTCAGACTACAAAAACTTAGTTTATTAACAATGGTTTTGAAGTGTTGTGGTTAAAGACATTTTACAATAGTGCATTTTAAAACGGTTGTCTGACTTGGTAATAGAACATCAAAAAGACAACACTTTCAAAAAACAGCTATAACTGTTGTTATAGAACCCATCAGACAATAGTTTTTCATGTCAAAGAAATCCACCATTGTGTGTCAATTTTGGACAACGGTTTTTTTTTCACCGTTATTTAAGAGGTGTTGTCTGATAGCAAAATCCTTGTAGTGTCAGTAACCTTATCTTGATACCTAAAAGTCATATATCCCTTAAAAGTCATTCATGATTGCTTGATAACCCTATTCTTACTCCTAAAATATGATACCATATTATACTTTGAACTTATGCTCACCTTCTTTATATTTCAATACCTATGTCTTATCTGTCTATTCTACCAGAATTTCCCGTCGTATGAAGTAATAACACCTATGAGAATAGATTCGAGAGCTACAACATATGGTGAGTACTCGAGAAATTAAGAAGGGTGATAAGAAACCTAAAGAGAAGATTCATGTGTTCCAGAGAATAACTGCTACCAGGTTATATGGAGCTACTAGTAAGTATTCCACCTCTGGTTATCTTGTGGAGTGGGATAGATGGATTTCAAAGAAGTTTGAGAAGATTGGAAATCAAAAGTTTTCTCGAAAATAGATGATGATGTTATGACCAAGCATGATACTTATAGAAGTAATGTGATGTGATATTAGTCAACCTTGTTTTGTAAAATAGATTTGATGATTACTAGATAGACTTGTTATACTCAGTAATCGTAAGAGATGATGATAAGAGTGTTACTAGTATGGAAGACTGGAAGTGAAATTATGGATAAGTTAATATGCAACGGTAACTGGAGTTTTTGTCGAGCAATAAAGACAAAATGAACCCAATAAAGGGTAGAAGGTATATGGAAAGGAATGAGCTCTTATCTGAATGTTTCCCTAATTTGATACTTGGTAGTAGATGAGAAGGACGACAACCAACTCATATAGTAATGACGACCAGACATGTGATTTCAAAAATTTTAAACAGTTTTCAAAAGAGATTTTCTTAACAATTTTTTTCTAAAAGTCCTTTAAACAAAACAAGTTTTGAAAACTTGGTTGTCAAACTACTAATTGAGTTTCTTGTTTGCTATAAGATTCAGATTATCAAGAAAAATACTTGTTCTAGAAGTTAGTATGCTTCATTTAGCAATCCAAGTGGACCCGCTATTATCGAGAAGATTTAATTGTTCCTAATAGGAGTACAAATATTGCTTGATAAGTTTACCGACAGAACCAATGTACGGAGAAATATTCATCCAATTTCTGATACTATTAAAGTTCAAAGAATACGTCGATTTACAAGAAGCCGAGTAGGAGCAAAGAAGATTGAGAGAATCTCACGACTTTTCAAAAGAAATAATGTAATTAGCAAATGAGTCAATATGTTGAATGATCGGTAGCGTAGGAAAAATTTAAAGTTATGATTGTAAATCTTGTAAGAGTGCAAATAGGGTCGAATTATATAAATATTGAACATGGAAGCAAGATGCTAAAGATACAAGACCTAATAAATGGGAATTTATTCTAATGATCAATTAAAGAAGGCATTTCAGTGAACTTTCTAAAGTTAATATATGACTCGGAATGGGATCTATTGATCGGACAAGCGTTGAAGCTGTAAATAAATGAAATGTGGATATCGACCAATGATATCATTCTTTTCTATACTAATATATATTCTTATGAATCTTGAATAATGTATGAACTTCTTTCATGATCAGCTCTATGAGGTGATAAGGAAATTGTTGTATTTCTTTCAAAATCATTTTTCCTCAAATTTTATTTTCTGAATGAGACAAGCAATGTTATGATGTGACACTTTGTTAAAATAATGAGGAGTTTGGTGGGACGCCACCTAATCATGTGTTGTATGCCATATATTATGAAAGACTGGCCATCTTGAGTACAAATATGGTTGTCTCACTCATATCCAAATTATCATTTATTACTTCTTCTTCAATCATAATTTGTTGATTTATGGATCCTTCCAATTCTTTCCTTGTACTCTTATTCCTTACAAAAAGAGTTTCCAGTCAGAATCATATACACAAATTCCTTCTTGTGTAAGGTCTACTCTTTAAATATTTTAAAAGGAAGTTAAATGAACCCGTATAGCAGATGGAGTTACGTGGATAATTGCAAGCTAATAAAGGGTGGATATTTACGTGCAGAGAAGAACCAATTATGCCGATAGTGTGGTTGTTATGAAGACATCAAATCAGAAGCGGAAATCTTTATACATGATACGTTGCAAGTATGAGATTTTGGCATGAATTGCAGTAATTAACGAACCGTATGAGGTAAATTAACTAGAAGAATAAGAAAGTGAAGCTGCGTATATCGGATAAGGCAAAGAATTGATTGGACAATGGAAGCGAATGAAGAAATTCTTAATAATAACCAAATAATTGATTAATACATTATGAAGATGAAACATACCTCAATCATGTGAGAGATATTTTTCATGAAGATTCAAGATCGAAGAAGTTTCTAGTTATGAATAAACTTTAAGGGTATTCTTTAAGGAATGGTTGGGTTTTCCCACTAAAGTAAATGAGTTATGGAAAATTTGATACTCATAACCGAACCGGTGAAGGAAGTTCAGTATAAAAAAGCATAAGTGGAGATGAAGGTATGGTGGTCTAACTATAATAATTTTTAAGAAATGATGCTTTAAAACCAAATAAATTCTTTCATAAGATCATGATAGTTGAGACCATGTGTTGGTTATCAAAAGTTGAACAAGTTAACAAATAAGAATAAGTGTATGTTTTCAAGGATGGATAAATTGCTAATTAGAAAGCATGAATCGAAACACGAACTAGAAGGATTCTAGAATAATTTATAATTGTACTCAGTAGTAAAATTTTGTTATAATCAGAAGATATGAGAAAAGGTATGGTATAATAAGAATTGTTCGCTATAATCCTAAGTTGAACTAAAGATATGAGTTATACGGGTTAGTATTATGTATGGTGGTGAAATGGTGAGTTTAGAAGGTGGAAGTTGATTGGTCTACTTCTGGGTTGATTGTTGGTGTCGGCTTGAGTCCGACTTCCAGTCAATAATATAAAGGAGATGCTGCCCAAATACCTTACTCTTAAAATAGAAAGTATATATTCATGTTAATACTCAAAATAATTGTGATCTCGGCTCTTAAAAAAGGGTAGTTACAGTAAATTCGTCTATATATAATTGGTCTTTGATTTCATTTAGCTAGTCTTCACTTGGTGTAATTGATCAATTAAGTGAGATAATTGGCTAATTTTATCAATTAATGGTCAGTTAGATGGAAATCGGTTCCAATTAGATTAAGTCAAATTTTGATGTGACTTTGAAATTCGAAATCAAAGCAATGAGAAATTTGGAAAAAGTAAGGAACAAGTAAAATTCAGAAATTGCAGCAATTGTGTGATGCTTTACTTGAATGAATATGCCCTTTTTAATGGACAAGAGAAATGAAAAGTTATTTAAATAGAGATGAATGGACAAGTGAGAGAAATGTTCTCAAGAACTAAAGGTTTAAGATAGAGCAAAGAGAAGGAATGAAGGAAGGAAAGGAAGAAGGGAGGTGGAATCAATAAGAGATTAATAACTACACAAATACAGATTTATTAGACAATCAAAGAGATTTTATAATCTGTAATAAAGTTTATTAAAGGACGTCGTGTTTCTAAATTGTTTTGAGAATCATACAATAAATGATTTACCATTTTTTCTGTTTTGGATAAAATGTGAGATACAGTTTTAATTCAGTTTCTAAAGACCCAAAAAGGGCTAGGGAAAGAATAGAGCTATGTTGACTAGTAGCTAGTTAATACATATATCTATAGCAACATAGAAACTACTCTATTGTAACATACTAATCTCTGTTATAATAGATCTCAATAGAAACATATTTTGGACTCTATAGTAACATACTTAGTGTGTTGCAAAAGATCTTAGAATTTCTTTCAGAATTGTGGGGCTCTTAGGGGGCCGACCCGTGGGGCCTATCTGTGGGACCTATATATGGGACCTATATGTGCGGCCCACATATGGACCTAGTTATTTACCTATGGCAACATACCTGAAAAATAATTGAAATACACCTCCTGAATATTGCATTTCCCGAAATATACCAAGTAATTTCAAGGAATATTCATTCATACAACCAGTTATACATTCATACAACCAGTTATACACATCAAATTCACTAGTACAAAATCAAACTTTTATGTCGCCTAATTTACGTCGCACATAGAAGAATCTGACGTATATAAGACTTCATACATCAGATTTTTTAAAAAGGCAACGTATATTAACCTTCTGAAAGTACCATTTATGTTGGTAAGTAAACAACCAATATATAAGGGTGACATATACGTAGTCTCTAAATTGGTCTACGTATAAAAAACTCATTTACGTCAGGTGCGGTTCGCCATTGTATAAGATCATTACAAATACTTAGCATATACGCCTGTTTTCAGCACTCGATATATATGTGATTATATATACATTGGCCATCTCTAATCCGAAGTAAAATAATTTTTTTAATTATTAAAAAAATAGTTTAACTAAAATCTAATAGTGGTCGGGCCTATTTTAGTCTATTCTTCCCAAAATCAAACTATATCCATTATAACATCGCTCGATGGAAACATTGGTCCTGGAAACCATCACACCTCATTCATCTATCAGAGCAAATTCCTAACTTACATTTCTTGTATGAAGTATGTCAATACTTACGATTGAATATGTATACATAAATAGCCATGTAACAAATTTTGTTCTTGTTAATTTTCCCATCAGTTCTACCTAGACCTGGAAATTCGGATAACCAATTCAGTTTCAGATCAGATCAATTTTGGATCGGATCTACTTTCGGATTATGATATATTTGAAGACCATTCGGATCGGATTAGTATACGCTAAAGGAACATTATTTAATTTTATTAAAATATGAAGTAAAATGTTTGTTCAATTTTTGTAATAATTTTTCAAAGTGTAATTATTGATCAAGTAGTGAATTTTTATGAATTATTAAACTATTAAATAAAAATAGTATAAGAATTCGTGGTTTAGTTATTTTGTATTGAAATATTGTGTGGATTATTATTTTTAGAATTTCTCCACACGAGAAGTATTTAAGTAGGAAAAGGTGAGATTTCTTGAGCAGTGAGCTAATAACGGAAATATGGCAAGTTTTATTTCCTCACTTTCCTAATTTTGACCTTGGTAATTGTTGTGCATATTTTAATTTACAATTTACAAGTTCATTATTTGAGCTTTATTCACGATTATATTTAACTTGAAACACGTTCCCTCGTTCAAGACACCGGTTAAAATGCCTTATTTATATTGACCAAATTAATTTATTTCCTTACATGACTATCCCTACTGTTCAGGACAATTTTTTTATTTCCTATTGATGGACATAAATTTCTATGTTCGTCTAATTTATTTCAAAGTCTTGAATCGATTTATTTTCTGGATCAATTTTTTAATTCTATCAAGTTTTGAAATAATAATTTATCAATTCATTAAACCCTTCCAAGTCTCATGATTGATAAATCGATTACTTATTCTACCTTTATTTTTTCACATATATATATACTGGTCAACGTGGGGTTTGACCTCCAATTATATATATATTATATACATATGACTAAAGTTCTATGGAGTCCACCGTTTAATTGGAGTCCTCGGAGTCCATCTATATTTTGTAAATAATATATTTTTTTTAAAACCATGTTATCTTGCAAAACATGTTCACAATATCATTATTTCAATAAAATTATGCAAATCTCATACATTTACAAATACAATATATTTATTCTGCAACATGACCATTTATGTTCTACAAACTAAAATTATTTTGTAAAATAATATATTTTGTAATGTTATACTTGTAAAAAGTATACAATGAGCAAGATTTCTAAAAATAATGGACAACATATAACTTAACTTTCTCTCTCTCTCCTATATATATATGAGTGATATAACCATTATTTATGATCAAAATAATTTTATTTTGTTTGTAGTTTTAACAGTCAAGAATCAGTTTGACTAGTCCCGCTTACTGGTGTTTAGTCAATTGATATTTTATTTTTTAATAAATATTTATCATTGATCCAACCGTATAGATATCAATATATATATAAATATATACATTTATATATATATTAGTGGTATAACCAAAGTTTCAGATCAAAGTTATTTTATTTGGTTTGTCCTTTTAACATTCAAATATGAGCTTGATTAATACCACTAACTAGTGCTAAGTCCCATATTGATGTTTCGATTTTCATAAAAATATTTATGAATGATTCAATCGTATAGATGTCAAGATCCATATAATAGTGATATGAAAAAAATTTCAGAAAAAAATAAATTAAATTGGTTTCTATTTCAACAGTCAACGAGTGGTGACTAGTACATTTCACTACTAGAGAAAAGTCAATAGACATCACCATTTTAACATCAGTGGAAAAAAAACCGATTTAAAAAACATGTTTAATATTGGTTATTTTCAACCCGATGTTAAAGATATTTTTTTACATAATATTTTTAAATAACCGATTACTAATAGTATTTTTTTCAAAAATATAACCCTATGTTTCACATCGGTTTTGTTTTAACTGATCATAAACACTAACTTCCACATCAGTCATTTAAGGACCGTTGTGAAGGTTTGGTATTCGCATTGGTCCTTAACTAACCGATGTCTATGTTAAAATTTAAAAAAATAAAAAAAAGTAGAAGGCCGGGAATAATTCCTCCTCTTTTGTACTTTGCCAAATATTTCCCTCGTTTCCCACATATTTCCCCGCTGTTTTTCTCTCTTCTCACCAAATATACATCTCTGTCTCTCGCCCCCCTCTTCTCTCTATCTCATCCCTTAACATCTCTCCCTATCTCTTTCCATCGCTATTACCATCAATCAACCCTTAATCGAGCAATCGAGTTTTAATATGTTCTACATACAACCCTAATCGAGCAGAATCAAGCCCTAATCAAGCTGTAATCGAGTCAATCGAGTCAACCAATAGAGCCCTGATTTGTAAGTAATTATCATTTTTTTCTTTTTTCTTTTTTTTTTAATTGAGCCCTAATTTATAAGTATTTTTCATATCTTGTTTCTCATCTCCGTGTACCCGCTTCTCATCTCCTTCTCAGATTTTTAAGTCTTCGATTACACTTTTCGTTTAATTAATTTTTTCATGTATTTTTTGAATGGTAAAGCATGGTTGTAGTACGATACATGAATGTAATTTACTTGTATGTATTTTGAAGGGGTTAAGGTTAAAATTATACTTCATCTTTTAAAGGGTTTCGTGCGACTTTGTGTGTTTTACTCGTTTATGATATTGGAGATAAAGGTGAAAGATGGAAGTGGTCTTGGCTGGATGTGACACTTACACATTGGTGGAATGAAGCTTCACTTAGAGTTTCAGAAGCTCTTAGAGTGATTGCTACTGTTTTATACCAAGAAAGTTACTGTGAATTAATTTTACTGAAGCTTTGTGTTCTAATGATACATGTTTTCAGTGTCTCTTGTAGGGATGATTTAATTTCCAAGGGATTCAAACTATAGCTGTAAGGTACTTGGTGAATTAACATCTGAATGAATAGGATAACAATGTAGAACCTTTTTTTTATTCTATTACAGTTGCCCAAGTTTATTTAGCAGCCACATTTTTGTTGAAAATTTAATCATTAGGATGCTATGTGGCGACCTATTTTTATGAAGTGTTCAGTCCTGTAGGTTTGTGAACCATTAAAATTTTTGATAAAGCATAACTAGTTTATTTATTAAACACTTGCTCATTAATAATGTATTCAACTTAATTTTTGTGTTACACGTCATGTACTTGTTGGACTTTTTCAATATGCCTGATAGTATCTTAAACTCTTATACACCACTTCTCTTGAGCAGAATATACTTCCATCACAATGTTAAATACCTATAATTTTATGTGTTAATTGCATCAGATAAGACATTGTTGAGGCCAACATCACCAACACCTCATCTCGTAAAAGAGACAATACTAGCAATAACATGAGGAGCACCATTTCCCAATGGAAGCAGAGTAATACCAGCTATAGTTGGAGAAAGATTAAGAAATTTCGACAGATTTTGGACGGAAGGACAGAAGTACTCAGAAGCTGTATTAGCAAGTAAATAAAACAAAAAAACAAGCCAGAGGAGAAGAAGGGAATAGCCCAACACAGGGAACTACCCACAGCTGCAGTAAATATTTCAAGGCAGTTTATATAACCTTTTGGCTTGCATGATTTGTTTGATCTAATGTATACACACTTGGTCTGATAATCAGTGTAGTTGTGCAGACCAGAGCAGCCATCATCTTGGACTAGGAGATATGAATATTGTGTGAGAACTACAGGTAGAGATGCACAAAAAGCTCGGGCCCGAAAATATGGCCCGGCCTGATTCGGTCAAAACCCGGTCAAGCACGGCCCGGTCAAAGCCCGGCCTGGTCCCGGCCCGGGCTTCGGGCCTCGACGGGCCCTATATTTTTAGGCAAGGCCCAGCCCGACCCGGGGGGTTTTG